>NC_085858.1:49163303-49178303 GCF_034702125.1 Engraulis encrasicolus | reverse complement strand
CAATTATTTTCGATTAATTGTGCAGCCCTACTTGTCATTAACTTTTTCGCTGGCTGGCTAATGTGGCTAGTGGTTTTCTCGAGTCACTTGCCATCCAGCTATTCTACTAGCCACTTTTTATTTTAATCATGAGGCTGTACATCTAACCTGTGTGTGTGTGTGTGTGTGTGTGTGTGTGTGTGTGTATGCGTGTGTGTGCGTGTGTGTGTGTGTGTGTGTGTGTGTGTGTGTGTGTGTGTGTGTGTGTGTGTGTGTGTGTGTGTGTGTGTGTGTGTGTGTGTGTGTGTGTGTGTGTGTGTTGGAGAGAGAGGGGGGTGGAGGTTGTCGAGCATTATGCACTTAATCTCTGCTGCACTTTAAGTGGGATGGGTCTTGGGGGGCTGGGGGGGGTCAAGCAGTAGTGTCACGTTTACCTCTTATTGCACTTTACTTGAAAACCTGCTGCTACTAAGTATTGTACCCCAAACACAATTTTGTTGCCTTTTTGACAATGACAATATATTCTTGAATCTGAATCTTGAATCTTGAATCTAACCTCAGAAGATAAGGTGCTTAAAGCAAGAAGATGAGTGCATGGTTTTTCTACATGGAAATAAAACAAAAAGAAACTGAATAACTGAGCTTTTTCTTGAACTTAAATACAAACAATTGATACACAAAGGGCAAAGTGCAGAATATACGGTATTCTGATATGTCATATCATAGAATAAGCTACCTGCCACATTGGCTAGTGACACTGAAGTGTGGCTGGCTGGCAGGTGCCAGTGTCAAGCCCTGGTCTACAGTTAGACTACTACACTGGCTACCAGTTGGTCGGACAGTGCTTGACTGACTTGCTGTTGTTACGATACGATTAGACTTTGTCAGTTTTCACTTAAATGTTTTTGCGTACCTGAGCAACACTCACTTAAGACAGGACAGACACAGGACATACACATAACATCACATCACAAGACTATTGCACAACTGACAAAAAACAAAACAAAACAAAACAAAACAAAACAAAACAAAACACAGAGGACACTGGCCTATATACAAACATACATTACACAACCCACATAACTTGAGGATCCTACCAACATGGAGTGATAACTCTATGCAGTTGTTGTTGTTGTTTTGTGCAATATACTTTATATAATTTCTCTGTGGTGTAATAGCCTACAGTAATGCTGTTATTTTGAAAGCCTGGAAAATAAGTTCCGGTCGCTCACACGTTCAGTTCACAGTGTTAGTTCAGAACATGTTCCACGTGCGCCTAATGATTGTTGTTGCTACTTGCCTCTTATAAATAAAGCAATAACTTGACATTACTACTAGAGATGCACCTGATCCTGATTTTTAGGATCCTGCCGGATACTGGATCCACTGCTTAAGATCCTGCCGGATCCGGAACCGGATACCGGATCCTACGAAAGGGTTGAAACACATAGCCAACTCGCACACATGGGCCCTTGCTATTACGTGGCACTGCCACACTGCTTTCAGCGGCCGCTTCCAAAGGGCTTTCACTCCGTGCACAGCTTGGGGTTGTGAAAGACTGACTGAAAAGCCAAGGCTACGTAAAAAGTGGAGATGCCCCAGATCCTGATTTTTAGGTAACTGCCGGATACTGGATCCACTGCTTAAGATCTTGCCAGATACGGATAGTCTGAAAAACCCTATTATCCTGCCGGATCCGGAACCGGATATTGGATCCTGTACATCTCTAATTACTACTGGCTCTACTTGTATAGTTTATAGTGTTTGACATATTAAACTTGACTATAATTGGTCAGTCAGAAGAGGGCAACAATTCAGCTTAGGTACCGTAGGTGGAGCTCGTCCAGTCTGTCTGCTTCTAACACCCATCCAACCGGCACGCATGCACACACGCACGCACGCAAGCACACACACACTGTTAGATTAGTTTGGACAAGAATTTGGTCCCAAAACATCACGCATTGCCTGGTTGTCCTATCTTATTAGGCTTCTTATGCAAGGGCTATGTGTACACATGCACTCACAAGCACACGCACACGCACGCACACACACACACACACACACAATCTCTCTGTGACATACACACACACGCATGTGCGCGCACACACACACACATATACACACATACACACCACACTCCGACCAGTCTAGCAGTGAGGGATTGTTCTGGCAGCCGTGGTTGTTTATAGTATAATGCAGTAGCACACACACACGCGCACGCACGCACGCACGCAAGCACGCACACACACACTACTCAACACACACACACACACACACACACACACACACACACACACACACACACACACACACACACACACACACACACACACACACACACACACACACACACACACACACACACACACTACTCAACACTCACACTCACCCTGGCTGGCCCCCCGAAATAGCCCCATATATATTTAACAGTCCCTGCGCTGGGCAATGCGCTGCATGCATAATTGTCTGTAAAAACAGGGCGACCCAAACTCTATATAGCACTTGCAGCACTTGCTCAGAAGCTTTTAAAAGCCCACTGTGTAAAATTTCCTTTCCCTGCGTCAAAGTTCTTTTTACTTTATTCACCACATTTCTGTCTTTGATTTTCATCAAAACGGGAGTTTTCTTGATCAGCGACCTATTGGTCATCTCCAATGCACCTGCTAGCTAGGATGTGCCAAAATTGCCAAAATTGCCAAAGCCGAGATGTAGCAATACGGTTCTAATATGTGTTGAGAGTTTATCATTGCACGGCATAACATGGAAATTCAGAACCTTGCACTTTGTGTACATGCTACACGCTGGAATGTAACATAAAACCTCTAGAATGCTACTATAAAAATCCTCCTGAGGTTCTGAGGTCGAGGTATATGGCATACTATATTTCATAAAGGGGACTCTACCATTACAGCTTGTAGATTGCATTGCAGTGCACTGCAGAGGTCTAACGGTAGGGACACATAGAGGCAAATTTGTCCAAGCGAAGCCAACTTTGCCATTCATTCCTATGAGAGAGGCGAAGGCAAGCGAAAGCAAGCGAACAGGAGCGAAGCAAAATTATTAAAGAAAATGTAATGTTATGCAAATGAGGAGCAAATTCGCCTCCCGCAGCCCAATCAAATCAACAACATAACTGTTCCATTCCATTTGATTCGCTGCGACGACCTGATGACGGTTGAATTTCGCCTCTCTTCGCTTTGCTCGCTTCATCTCCTATGTGTCCCTACCGTAATTCTAAAAAGAACCGTGGTGGTGGCATGCAGTTGCCTTAAAGACACACAAGTTTGTTTCATCTGTTTTACTTGTGGACAAAAAAGAGAGCGAGAACACATTATTCATTCTTTCAATAATGCAGCAGCTCCCAGAAACATGAATAATTCAATCGCATGCCTTCTTTTCGGATGGGGTCGCAAGGCTTATACAGTGCACAGCATGACCAGTAGCCTACTTCACTCTGTCGCAGGCACTAACAAACGTGCGCGCGCACGCATGCACGCACGCATACACGCAGGCACACACACATACACACACACACACACACACACACACGCACACACACACTCTCTCTCTCTCTTTCTCTCTCTGAGCTCCATCTTATTTCACTTCTTCTCCTTTTTGGACAGTGGGCATAACACACTTCATTACTCCTACTGGCAAAGTGGTGAGCACTGTGATGGAAAAAACAGACCCCAGACCCCAGTCCCCGACTGAGTCGTAAATTACTATCTTGCCTGGACCCGTGCCAGTGTTTGTAGAACTAATTTGGTGTACACTCGAAAGGGGGGATGGAGGTGGAGGAGGAGGGAGGGGGGCTGATCACCTTACGGCTGAGGGGATGAGTACGGTACAAAAATAAACCCCGTCTTAAAAACAAACGAAACCCTCAGACGAGCTGTAACTTAACGCCACTTTTTAAAACCAAGTCTGGCTCGTTAATCTTATCACTTATTTGCCGAGCCGAGCCGCTGTCTTAGGCGTGTGGGGGCGATCAATGTTGATGTCCATTGACTATTCAAGGCAATACGTACTTGTGAGAGAGAGAGAGAGAGAGAGAGAGAGAGAGTGTGTGTGTGTGTGTGTGTGTGTGTGCGTGTGTGTGTGTGTGTGTGTGTGTGTGTGTGTGTGTGTGTGCGTGTATGTGTGTGTGCATGTGTGTGTGTTTGTGTGTACCGTATGCTTATGTGTGTGCGTGTGTGCGTGTGTGTGTGCGTGTGAGAGACCGAGAGCAGGGTGTACAGTGCATTTCACACATGTCCAGAAATCAAACACACATCTGTTATCTGTGGAAGTATAGGTTGAGAACAGTAGGCATGTGTGCTTTTCTCTCTATTTGTGTCTGTATAGAGAGAGAAAGAGAGAGAGAGGTAGAGGGAGAGAGGGAGAGAGGGCATGCACACGCGCGCACACGAGAGAGAGAGAGAGAGAGAGAGAGAGAGAGAGAGAGAGAGAGAGAGAGAGAGAGAGAGAGGGAGAGAGAGAGAGAGAGCACATGTATGTTTTTCCCATGGAGTGCATGGAGTTCTATCAGCCACAGATTTTGCACCCACACAGGAAAGTCTCTGCCCACACACACACACACACACACACACACACACACACACACACACACACACACACACACACACACACACACACACACACACACACACACACACACACACAGGCACAGGAAGGTCTCTGCCCACGAACAGCCATGTGAGTAGGGGGCAGCAAAGAGAAAAGCACACACACACACACACACACACACACACACACACACACACACACACACACACACACACACACACACACACACACACACACACACACACACACACACACACACACACACACACACACAGGCACATGTGGTGTTGGCAGAGACCCACCCAGGCTGCTTTCATCGCGGCTGTAGCCCAGATAATGAGGCCACAGTCTGGCTAAGGCTGAGGCGACACTAGGCCACCCTGGAGCTCCCTTGAAGACAGGGCTGCTGAAAGCTTTGGCTTGGTCCAGGACAAAGTCATCTGAAAGGCCCCCCACCTGAAAAAATACAATGTAATGAGGACCCAAATTTGGGCCCCTACTCTCCCTGGGCCCAGGACAGCTGACCCCTTTGCCCCACACGCACATGCAAACCACACCACACCACACCACCACACACACACACCAAACACACACACACACCATCATTCCTATCATATCTTAGCCATCAGTTCTCTCTCTCTCTCTCTCTCTCTCTCTCTCTCTCTCTCTCTCTCTCTCTCTCTCTCTCTCTCTCTCTCTCTCTCACACACACACACACACACACACACACACACACACACACACACACACACACACACACACACACATAGGACTGGGTACCGAAATTCGGTTCCTTAATGGAATTGAATGAAAGGCTAAGGTTCTACTTGGCATCGAAACGTGCCTTGGCTGTCGGTTCCACATTTCGGTTCCTAGATGTCCATCACGTCAGTTATCATTTCGCATTTATAACCCCAGAACGTTAACGCAGTCAGAATGGCAGTCGCTTCTGGCAAAAAAAATCTGGTAACATTAATTGTGATCATTCGGGCTTGCAGAGACTGTTGGCAGGCTACAACCCCCTTTTAAACAGGTCGTCAAATCATCTATGGATACTAACGCTGTTACGAGAGAAACTACCATCAGCCCATCTTTAATTTGTGTAGGTTTACCGAGAAGAGTAGCCTATTTCTAGCGTTTGTAGACGGCAAAGAATTCAAACTTTGTCTTCGACACAGCCACTGCGAGCCAAGAAACAGCAAGAGGTGTGCAAACGAAGCATTCCATCATTCTCACGCAGATGGTTACATCGGCGTACGAGGAAAGTAAAAGTCGGCAACACTGTTCACTCCACCATGAATCATCAAACAGTGTTGGGGACCTTTTCCCTTTAGTGGTGGGTGCGCGCATTCTCTGACTTTTTGGATTACACCGTGAATCATTGCAAAGTTTAAATTTCATGTCAATAAAATGTAAACTCATATCAGAAGCATCAGGTGAGCTCAGTCACTTTTGGCCGCGAGAGACTTTCTTTGTGCCACGGAAGGCAGTAACGTGGATTATTGAAACTGAAGACTTGATTTCTTCTATGTGGACATTTTTTTCCCGTTTGGTAGCCTATAATTACGGACCATGCAAAGAACTCGAAACAGAGCGCGCCCAGTGCTTCACTGCGTAACAAGCTATAGCCAAGTCGCCTCCGCCCGTTCCCCAAATCCGCCCGCCTACTTATAAGTGATGATAGTTAATTATGTATCCACTGTTTAAGTCAGGAATGGATATCGACATGATACGGAGTTTGTATGCATACAATTTGAAACGGTGATGACATTTAAAACTGAGTCAAACGGCCATAAACAGCATTGTAATGAAGGGTGTCGTAACGGCAGCATGAAGGTGGAACTTTAATTTCACGACGACATTCTGGCTAAAAACTCGCCCTGGCTGCTTCCCTGTTTCGCTTTAGGACTACAAGTGTGAACGAAATAAGCAAAACAGCATGAAGGAATGACAGTAGGCTAACGGAAATACCGACGTGACCTGAAATCAAGCGGGCGGAATTGGGAGCCTTTAGCAGGCGAATTGTGCTGAAACTAGATTTTGGACATGCTGGACGTTATCTCCAAATTACGATAGAAAGGGCCACCAATGTTAGCTAATATTGCTCATTACCTCATCTACACAGTTGCCGCTATCCAAAAATATACGATAGCATAATCAAATAGTATTTGAAATAGTGACATTATCACGTTCACAGTGAAGTGATCAGTGAAGTGGGCGGAATTTGGCGACCTACTTGTTTGAAAAGTGTTTGCAAGAACAGCATACCTGTTAGCTACAAAAAAACTGCAAAATTGCCCGATTTTAAGACAAAAGTTGGAAAAGTTTCAACAGGCCAAATCCTGACAGTCAACGGGACGGCAGTGACAGGTCAGACAGTACACCATGCTTTTCCATTTAACAGTCCCTGCGCGAGGCCAAAATCCCCTCATGGCATGTTTTAAAAGGAGCGTGTGCAACGTAAAAAATGAGTTTCTCCTTGTTGTTTTGCTGCTCAAGTTGTCTGGGGCTGATGCAAAACTTCATGCTGGTTCAGTTTGTAATCAGGTAAATTCGCACGATTGTCTGTGCGATTGCCATGAACATCGACTGTATGACTATGACCTGATGCTCCGATGCAAAGATGCACACCCACGAAATGGATAGGGTTGGATTTAGATTGTAGGCCTAGTTCTCAATTTAAAATAAATTCCCGGGAACTTCAAGTGGATAATGAGGTAGGCTCGATGGTCGTTTGAGATTTTTAAACATTTCGTTCAGGGTTTATAAATTAGGAACCGAAAATGGCACCGTCAGGAACCGGCATTGAAACGTAGGTTCTGGAACCGGAACCGAAACCGAAAAATTCTGATCGGTACTCAGCCCTACACACACACACACACACACACACACAACTATGTGTGTTGAAGTCAGAGACATTCATCATGAAAAAATGCAGGAAGAAGACGAGAAATAGATTGTGTGATGATGATTAACCAATCATTCAGTCAGTGCGGGCGAGAGAGAGAGAGAGAGAGAGAGAGAGGGAGAGGGAGAGGGAGAGAGAGAGGGAGAGAGAGGGACAGAGGGTGGATATCAAAGTGAAGCACAATAATTCTTGTCTCCTGTTTATAGCTGAGTAGCTAGCCAGCTCAGTTTTGTTATTGGTGTTGTTTTTGTCAAACATTTTGTAGCCTAGGCAACAAAGGGTTAAGCGGCAGCAGTCTCGGCCAATCAGAGGGCGAGCCTGAGGGACGAAGACACATAAGCATTTTCCCTCCTCAGCAGCAGTGTTGCCAGATTGGGCCGTTGCCCACCCAATTGGGTTAGTTGGGATGGTAGTCTGAGGTTAAAAACGGGAAAAATTGTCCATTTGGTGTTTTTTTAAGCCGTTTTGTGCCCAGAGAAACTAATGCAATTTATTGAAATTGGGCGGAATTTAGCGCATTTTGGCTGTTTTTGAGAACCTTTTGGGTGAGTTTTGATCAGACAAATCTGGCAACACTGCTCAGCAGGTTTGCAGCATTTGCATTCAGTTTTGCAAAACTGTTTTAATGAAGATGCTATCGTTAATTTGCCTAATGCTCAGATGAAAATCTGTTTAAAGCCTGGCCGTTGCAATCTACAATACAAACTACAGTCTCTACTCTACAAGGCTAACTTAGATTTGGGTAATGTCCACTTTTGCATGTAATAACATCTGACAGTGAACAATATAAAAGACAAAACAAGAATTCAGTTAAGTGTCTGTGACTTTCCTGAATACAGAATATACTATAAGGCTATGCTCACAACAAATGTCAACTGTTTCATGCTACATTAAGTCTCTTAGGGGTCCATACGCACAGCTTTGGAACAAAGTCAAAAGTTACAGTCGGTGCAGATTCCATTAGAAAGATCAATAACATCAGCAGTAAAGTTGTGATGGGAAATTGAAAACTCATTTGATATTCTGACCTTCAACAGCTTGTCATATGGCCTGCATAACAGGACAGCCCAACTCATGGGACTCTCTCTCTCTCTCTCTCTCTCTCTCTCTCTCTCTCTCTCTCTCTCTCTCTCTCTCTCTCTCTCTCTCTCTCACACACACACACTCTCAACAAAAGCCCTGCCTAGTCTACATTTTGTCTCTGTTTCTCTCTTGTTCAATCTGTCTATCTATCTCTCTCTCTCAGTCTGTCTATCTGTCTCTCTCTCTCAGTCTGTCTATCTCTCTCTCTCAGTCTCTCTCTCTCTCTCTCTCTCTCTCTCTCTCTCTCTCTCTCTCTCTCTCTCCATCCCCTTTCTCTCTATATGCTATAGTCAGTGTAAAATGATGTAATTGCATGCCCACTCTGCAGGCAACTATGTTTGAGTAGGAAGGCTGCCTGAATGCCAACCCAAAGGCTGCCTGTCATGTGTCAGAGCTATGGGAGTGACTACTACTGCTGCCAGGGCGGGGGACAGTATGGCCATGAGAAATACAGAGAAATATTGCTGCCAAGCATGTGTGTGAGGTGTCTAAAGAGAGAGAGAAAGAGAGAGTGAGAGGGAGAGAGAGTGAGAGAGAGACAGAGATCAAGAGACAGACAGACAGACAGACAGACAGAGACAGAGACAGACAGAGAGAGAGAGAGAGGAGATGGAAAGAAATAGACGGAAGCTGTGAACAATCACACAACAGCACTCACTGAACCCTGTGAGACTCCCATGCCGTCATCCTGTCCCCAGTGACATGGCATTGTGCGGCAGAGTAGCATATCATCAGCAGCAGCAGCAGCACCACCAACATTGCCCTCTATTGTGGCAATGGCATGGTGTTGAGTAGCGAGGTGTAGGGTGATGAGCCAAAACAGCATGTGATGGCCATCTGAACGCTCTCCAACACGCTGTGCTGTGGCCCACGAGGAGCTCCACAAAGGGCCTCATTGTCCCCCCCCTCCGCTCTGCATCGGGGGCGATGGGGTTGGGGAGGAGGTCAACGAAACTGACCTGACGCGTCGGTGCAGAGTTGGGTAGGGTATGGAGGATGAGGTAGACTGGAGGTAGCCTGGCGACACCAGGGCTCGAGTTGTCCGGGGGATGAGGGGGATGCCATCCCCCCAACAATTAAAATGGTCTAAAATCATCCCCCTCAATGATAATGTTCAAAAATCATCCACCTCTAAAACAGGCCTCCCTTCTTCACATATTGTGTTAAAATTGCACTTTCAACAACTATATTTTCAAAAAACTCTTGAGGGAGAAACCCCCGAACCCCAATAATCAGAATCTATCTCTGACCTTCCCCCCTGCTTTGATTTTACAACTCGACCACTGGGCGCCGCCATCCTACGTACTGTTCTTACACCCAAAGATTTTGGCTCCGTACAATTGTAGTATTATGGGATGGTCAGTACCAGGCTAGACTGGGGGTTGGGCTGGGCAATAAGTTAACTAGTAGGTTAAAAAGATAAGCTTGACCCTGCCATGGCCTAACGGTGGGGCACTGAGTTACGCTGGCGACCCGGGTTTGATTCCTGGTCGGATCATTTGTCGAACCTTTCCCGTCTCTCTCTCCCCACTCGTTTCCTGTCCCTCTGTCACTGTCCTATCATACAGGTAGATAAAGCACAAAAACTAGTCAGTTGAAAAGATAAGCTTAATCAAACAGGCAGTCATAACCTGATGTCCGACAGTGATCATCAAGCGCGTGACAATGAATCACTGGTTATTCATTACTACATAGTATTTTTCCTTCAACTTTTACTCAATAGTTTGGGCTTTCCGCAGAGTGTGTTCACGGATACTGTTGCTTAAAAGCACTCTACCACGTGTTATCATGTGAGTCAGCCAACTCTAGGTAGTACAAGGCAATGAAAGATGTGATATGAAACTCAATTGTCAAGGAATAAGTAATTGTGATAACACTCAACATCTCTCAATATTAATAATTTAAAAAAAGATATCGTAATTAAGTTTCTGGCATGTCGCCCAGCCCTAACTGGAGTCAGGTCAGTCTGAGGGAGCGGTTCGTGGAGGTCAGTCATTTATTGGCCGATGGGTGAAGAGCGGAAGCGCTAACGACAGTAAAGGTTAGGTCAACAGCACTGAAGTCACTCCCCCTCTCAGTGATAATGGGGCTATGTAAACATACTCGAGTCAGTTAGCAGTGACGTGTGTCATGTGTGTGTCGTGTGTGCTGGGAACCATCAAAACAAAGCAGAAAATAGACGTCGGCGGGAGCAAGAGGAGAAAGAAAGGGCCAGGAAGGAAGACACCAAACGTTTCTTTTCATTACTTTCCATGACATCACTTCCTGTGTGGGGGGTCTACTCTGTGGAAAATGGTGGGGGAATGGCGAGGGGGGGGCTACTTTTTTGGGGGGGCCCTATTTGCAGTCACGGCGGAAGGAAGGGGGTGGTGGGCAGGGGAGCTCCGTGGGGAGATCTCGGCGGAGACAGGAAACACACTCGTGTCTGTGAGGCTTCTCCGTTTCCCAAACATGCTTCTGAGGAAACAACAAACGCGTCTCTCCACTCTCTCTCCACGACACGCCTCCTTCCGACCCGTGGCACACCCTCTCAACTTAAGAGGCCATATCCGCACATTGCTCCATATCAAATTTGTTAACAATCCCGCTAAAATAAGTAGGTTTTATAATGTTAGTAGCATGTTAGTTAGTATAATGTTAGTTGTCTTCTTTTGGTGGGCCTCTCTGTTTCCCAAGCGTGCTTCTGACGAAACAACAAATACAACTCCTTTTCTCATTCTCTCCACTACATGACCACTCCCGGCCTGTGGTATCTCCCCTCTATGAGGAAGTATCCACACATGCTCCATACAATCGTTTATTGCTCCCACATAAACAAGTGGCTTTATTCACGTCAGTTGTTAGTAATTTAGCGACCACGACAGTATCAAGTTACTCAACATCATTGAGTGAAAAATCTGGTAATAATTTTGTGGTAACTGTGATCTCAAGTTTCTTGATAGCATGACTCATGCATTGTATTATACATTGCTGGATACACAGTAGATATGAATATTTATCACACACACCTAAGTCTTTAAACAACCAGTTGAGACACGGGAAGGCAACAATCACCAACTGCCAAAACAGAGAGAGAGATAAAACAAGGAAGCACATTGTTTTTTGTTGACATCCAAACAGGATAAGGAACCTAAAATCCGTCCAAAAACATTTCAGCACTAAATAGACCTACTGCAACATGTATTTGATAACACTGCATGACCTGAAGTCTACCATGTGGTCCGGGGGCAGGGGGCCATACTTGCTTCCTCTGACAGAAGCAGTTAGGGAGCCAGTCAGAGCCAGACAGCATTAACCCCTTAGCGCAGAGCCTCTGTTATAACCTCACTATCACCAAAATGTAATGGCTATTATGTCTTAATCTGTTACTTCAGGCTCTCCGTAATGTCATAGCAATGTTATTATATACTTGTATGTAGTATATGTATTTGAGTATTTTCAGCAAATAGTGAATAGGCCCGCCGGCGACCCCATCTCCACTAAGAGGCTACACTGAATGTAAGGGGCGCTGTAAAGGGGCCCGAGACAAAGTCCTCTGAGGGGCCCCCTCAACCAATACATACAATGTAATGACGACCCAAATCTGCCCCCCTCACCGCCCCCTACTCCCTGGGCCCTAGACAACTCACCCCTTTGTCCCCCGCTGTTGTCTTCCCTGGAATGATGAGTCAAAGAGACAAAATTCAGCATTCAGCATTCAATGTCAATTTCATGACAGGGCTACATAGTAAAGATGTCACTGTGCTGTGAAACCACATGAATTACATAATTGTATCATGTAGCTCTGTATGAATGAATGCCAATGAAGACCAAACTCATACCACTTCAGACTTGACAAGTGTCCTGTGTGTGTGCCTCGTACCCATGAATGAGCCACGGGGTTCAGGCCTATAAATTCTAGTCTATAATGGCCTCTCAGACCTGAGGGAGATTAACTGCAAGAGACACATAGTGAGGAACTAACTGGCTGCAAATGGCCAGAACTCTGAGGTTGGCATATGGGAATGGGGCACTTAGACTGGGGTAAACTGAATGTGTTACGTTGCATCAAAGTCAAGTTGCATCAAAAATACACTGAAAAAGAATTGGTTATTTTTTTTAAAGATGCACTGTGTAGGATGTGGCCAGAGTAGGTACAGCAACTATGCTGCTCATTGAAACTGCCAAATATGATCTTTTCATGAATATTTACAAAGTAATAAACTAATATTTACCAGTATGGCCAAAGTACAGTAATTTTTACAGCTAAAAGTGATGATCTCTGGAAATTCGAAATGGCGGACCATGGACACGATCCCCTTTTTCATGTATGAAAAGTGCAATTTTCCCAGTCATAATGAATACTTAGAATTTGATGGTGGTGGTAAGTATTCATGAAAAAGGTAACATTAGTGAATGGGTAACAAGAATTCTGGAAATAAACAACTAAAAATCTTACACAGTGCACCTTTAAGAATGTTCGCTATGCTGCCATGTCCAGCATAGCCAGGATCATTGATTACGGTGGAAGCTTATTCTTACGGCAGATAAGTCTTTGACTTCACACATCCAGTGCTGTATAGCCACAGCATTATGAGGAGGAGGGGACAGAGTTGGGAGTCATTCCTGTGTGACCGCTTTCAAAGCAAAAGACACTTTACCTCAAACCCTCATCAAGAGCCAAAAATCTGTCACGCCCTCCTGCCCTGCCATCAACATAAAGACACCACCGCACCACGGCCGACCTGCTACATTTCCGTCAGCGCGACTAAATTAAATCCCAGCCCATTTCCTGTTTTGAGGCCCAAACATGTAATTACTACAAGGTCTTAGTGTGCTATTTTCTGAGTCAATGTTGTGTCTCTCGCTCTCTCAAACAGGATTGGTGCCTTCACCGTTAGTTCTACCACTACAAAGGGATCTCTTGCCATTCCTGTAATTACCAGCCGCCTTAACCAAGACCGCCTTAGTTCAGCCTCGTCAGGCGACCATGCGTGCTGTGCTGTGTGCTGTGCTGTTGGTCCATACTGTAAGCCATTGTGTGCCATTAGAGAGTTAAGCAGCCATACAGCAGGAATGAGGGGGGCAGGTGAGGCTTACTGCACGCTTATGAGATAATTGCAAATAAGCCGATGGGGAGGAAAAACAATCTGTCCTGAAGGTACAAAAGACAAGAAGAGCGAAGCCAATGACACCTGCACTGTCTGGTTGTGTATTATGTTCATGTTTGGATCTCTCTCTCGCTCTCTCTCTCTCTCTCTCTTTCCCTCTCTCTCTTTTTCTCTCTTTCTCTATCTCTCTCTCTCTCTCTCTCTCTCTCTCTCTCTCTCTCCCTCTCTCTCTCATTCACTTGGGATTAAATTATCTTCCTCATCTCCTTTCCCTGTTTTCTCTCTCTCTCTCTCTCTCTCTCTCTCTCTGTTTTCTCTTTCTGTCACTCTCTTCCCCCGGTCTGCCAACTGTGCTGCATGTTCCGGGGGCTTTTTCCCTCTTCCTTCTCTGAAAGGTCACATACACAGAAGTTAGATCTCTGACAACCACATGTGATGTGTGGAGGACGAAAATGCCCTCGGAGAAGGAACCTCGTCAGCACATAGGAGAAAAACGGAGGAGCTCAGGAGGAGGACTATGAGTCTTCTTCTTCCTTCACCCCGTGACGTGCTCCTCGCTTCCTGGACCCGGGCCGCGTGACCCATGGTAGCAGAGAGAGAGAGAGAGAGGAAGAGAAACCACGGCTGCCATAGCCAGCCAGCACTGCTGTCGTCGCTACTCCAGTTATGTCAGCAAATGGTGGAGACAGACAGACGGACGGACGGACACGGCAGCCATACACACGCACACACACAATGTATAATTCATATATCAGTTTTAGTTTTTGTTTCCATGAATAAGAAAAGGAGTGAGGGAGGGAGAGAGAGAGAGAGAGAAGGAGAGAGAGAGAGAGAGAGAGAGAGAGGAGGGGGGGGGTGTTACGTGGGAGAGCAAGAGTAACAGAACTGGAGGCTGCTGTAGCTTCCTTTAGCTCCATCCTGTTTCTGCAAGCTATGCCCATCCCCCATGGCAAGCTCCAGCTCCACAAGCGCCCGCTCCTCTGCATAACACATGGCCTTATGGGTAGCCAGAGCACGACGCAACACAGCAGACAGTCGCAAAGACTGCCTTTCATGTGCACTTTGAGGGACAGAGACAGACAGACAGACAGACAGACAGACAGACAGACAGACAGACAGACAGACAGACAGACAGAGAAAGAAAGACAGAGAGAGAGAGAGACACAGATACACACCCTTTGTGTGTGCCACACACACACACACACACACACACACACACACACACACACACACACACACACACACACACACACACACACACACACACACACACACACACACACACACACACACACACACGCATGCACACCCAGGATCAGATAAGAGCACAGGAGAACAGGTGGGAGCGGCGGATCATTAAAGTGTAACCTAAAT
>NC_085858.1:49148303-49158303 GCF_034702125.1 Engraulis encrasicolus | reverse complement strand
AGATTAGGTCTGGGGAGTTGCCTATTGTAAATTCCATATGGGGCCGGAATACTTGGCTATTATGACACACTGTCCTGCTCTCTGATTGGGCAGAGAAACTGTAAAGGTCGGAATGCTTGGCCATTATGACACAGATCCCATGATCTTGTACGTTATGAGTCATCCTCGCCATACTGTCTTTCAGATCGAAACGATTGTGTAGAACTAAAGGCAGTATGGGAGTTCCCAGGCTAGTCCCGCACCCTTGTGGGCCCCTATTTTCAGAAATGTAAAAATATATAAATATATTTTTTTACATTTCTGAAAATAGGGGCCCACAAGGGTGTGGGGCCAACTGTGAATCAGGTCTGCGCCGCTAATTATGAAGGGGGCCCCTTTAAGCCAAAAGTGCCCGGGCCCTATTTCTCCCCCAGTCCAGAGCGAGTCTGCACCTCTCCACCTCTGTGCTGCAGGGGAGCTGAGCTCAAGTGAGTCTTAGAGTGGGGCTGTACTGTACATTGTGCATTCACAGCCAGTGAGAAGCCTTCCATTAATTGATTTCTCTGTCTCTAATTTTCTGTCGCATCGCACGCCATCCATCCGTCCGTCCACGCCTCTGTTGGCGCTGGAGAAAACCTCCTGGCATCCCCCGTTCGTTCGTTCGTCTGCCATTCCCTTCTCCATTTTCAAGGCTGTGATTGGCAAAGGCCAAGAAAGACGCAGTAAATTTTGCTGTGTCAAATCAACACATCTTCTAGACTGTATCATACTCTGTACGTGTTGAATTAACACACATTTTTTTTTACTGTTGAGGAAAATATAGAGAGCGCCGCGCATTGTGTTACAGAGTCATTATGCACATTTTCAGGTTGGAAAATTATGAATTCCTCAATGATGAGGAAAAATGACATGTAGCCTACGCCAATTACCACTGCAGACAGAGCTGCAAGACCAGGCTGAACATCACGTCACGTCAGGCCGCTCCTGAGCAGGGTGTGCAATCAGTGGCGGAACACTTGCACACAGGACCATGGGCAAGACACTGATGGGGCCCCACATACATACGGCCTGCCATGGTCACAATAGGGAGCCCCAAGACCAATACAGGAGGGCCCTGGGACCAGGGACCAGGGGTAAATGCCCTGCTTGCCCCTCCCTATAGCACCGCCCCTGCGTGCGATCCACCTGATACCCAGCCCGCTTTACTTGACATCATCTGCTCCTGGCTGGCTCGCCACAATGCCAAGCGGTGAGTAATGAGGAATGAAGGGGGAAAGTTGGCAGCAGATGGCGGCCCAGTGAGGCAACTACGGGCAAGAGCTATTATACTGGGGCACACACCACTTGACGAGCGCTGGGCAGAGTAGAACGGAACACACACACACACACACACACACACACGCACGCACGCACACACACACACACACACACACACACACACACACACACACACACACACACACACACACACACACACACACACACACACACACACACACACACACACACACACACACACACACACACACACACACACACACACACACACACACACACACACACACACACACACACACACACAAAAGGAGGCACACAAGTATAACACATACAGACACACATACACAGACGCATACACACATTGCCAAAGCCACAATGGATATTACTGTGCGTGTAATTTGTTTTATTTTATTAAAGGATCTCGCTAGTCTTCAAATGAGTAAGAGGCTAGTAATTTATGCATCGTTATTGTCATGTCAAATACTCACAGTATTTCAATAAACATCCTTGTATTCTCTATATTCTTATGTATAGATGACACTATGTCGGCTTAATGTTTATTGATTAAACCCTCCAGTCAGAGACCTACAATAAGATTATTGAAATATGAGCTCAACAGCCAATCAAATTAAAGCGCTCCTGCTCTTGAATCCATTTTGTTTATTGGTTTGGATGGACACTGCAGGGCTTGAGGAGGCTTGCAGCACTGCTGAAATGAAAGATGAAGCATCATCAACAATCAGCATCGCATCCAAACTCAAGGGTCCTGCCAGGTTCCCATTCCACATTAATATGCTGCTTAAACAGTGGAAATGTGTTGTGTCTCTGTACTGTACACATAAACACTAAGTAAAGCAATAGCATCTGTGTCATATTGAGTAGGCCTTATACACTGAACTCAAACTGGAACTCAAACTAACAATGCCTGCCAGGTTCCCATTACACATTACACCTTGTGACATCCTGTGTTTTTAAAACTGTAGTTTGCTTAAACAATGTAAGAGTAGTATTTTCCTCTGTACACAAGCAAAAGCAGATCTGTGTGAACTGAGTAATACACTCAATTATAAACATGAACTCAAGCTAAACATGTCTCCGAACATTACACATTAATATGTTGTTCACTTAAACAATGGAAGAGTAAGATGTGTCTTTCTCTGTACGGTACTGTACACAACAACACTGTAAGCAAAAGCAAAAGCATGTGTACTGTGTAAATGGAGTAATACACTCATCAGCCTGACCTGGCAAGAATCCCGTTGACAGTTATTATTAGTCATCCAAGGACCCACCTACTCTCAGGGGGTCAGGGAAGGCCAAGTCATAGACAGGCCCGAAAACACGACCCACCCTCCCTCCCTCCCTCCCATCCTTGCACTGGGAAATGTCTCTAGACAAAGCATAAGCAAGACACGGCGCTGGAGACATAGAGCAGTGTTTCCCAATCAGGGTTACGTGTACCACTAGGGGTACGCGAGCATACTGTAGGGGGTACGTGAAAAGTGTGGACTACGGAGCATAGTGACATTGGGTTGGAGTAAAAGATAGTGAGGGGGGGGGTACTCATGGTATGGCAAAAAGGCTTAGGGGGTACGCAGGACTAAAAAGGTTGGGAAACACTGACATAGAGGGTGGACGAGGTGGTGTTAGGTAAGGGGAGTGGAGTGGAGTGGAATGCAGCCCAGGCAGCCCAGATCGGGGGGCTGTTACAGCCGACATCAGACTTGGATACCTATTACATTGTATGTAGTGTGTGGGGCGCTGCAATGAACAGAGGCCTGGCGGCCGAACTATTGCCCAGGTAGCCTCTGTGTCCACAGTGGAATACACATGAAGACGGTGGCCTCCTTCTCTTCTTCGCCAAGCCCTCGCTCGCTCGCTCGCAGCAGTGTGTCTGCTCTGCCAAAGATAGGTGTGATAAAGGCAGGCAGGATGCCACGTTTAGAATCGCACACTCATCCCCTGCAGGGCTGCATTGCACAGAACAACGGCTGATAGGACAGGTGCTCTTTGTTTGCACCGCATTCTCTTTGGTGATTATTATTATTGTATAAAAAGGAGACAATCCACACACTTCATGTCTATTTTTGTGCAAAGAAGCTTTACTAGGCTTGCAAGCTTTCGGTCCTTAGGTCTAAGGTCTAAGGACCGAAAGCTTGCAAGAAATTTCTACTGAATCCTGCACCTTCTAAACAGATGAGCGGTGGCCTATCACAACTTTAGTGATTGTTATTATTAAAATGAAGCAGCTTCACTCAGAGCCGAAAGCTTTCAGGAGTCATACTGCATTCCCGATGCAATGCCTGAGGGCAAGAGTCATACTGCATTCACACACAATGCAATGCCTGCTGAGGGTGATGTATTTTTGAGGGATGGCAGAGCGATGACTTGAGCTGCTGCATTTGCAACTTTCATTAAAGCTGTGGGTGTTAGGTCACAGCCTTTTTCTCTGAGTCTAAAAACAATGGGGAATATTAGGCAGCTAGTGCAGTGCTAGTTCAAAAATAACTTGTAACAGTCAGTGTTGCCAGATTCATTGGGCTACTTGGGATAAGCGTCGGCGGGTGAAAACGGGAAAAATTGGCCATTTGGCGTTTTTTTTTCAGCCGTTTCGGGCCCATAGAAGTCAATGTAATTTGTTGAATTTGGGCGGAATTTAGCGCATTTTGGTGGTTTTTGAGAACCTTTTGGGCGGAATTTGATCAGACACATCTGGCAACACTGGTAACAGTACTCTTTGAACAATAGTCACGCTGCAGTAGAAAAAGCTCGGAGAGCATGCTGGCCAACACATTGTGGGGTGTGCCAGTGGTTTCACAGCTCTGATCTACAGGCTATGACCACACGGGTATTCTTTCTCTAGCTAGCTAGCAGGTGTCTGAAGGCTCGGGGTCGACTTGAGGTGTGAATAACACCAGAGTAATACCATATATCTTTCCGGCCTTTACAGCTATAGACACACATGACATGAGAGAGAAAAACCAAAAGCCCCACAGGCAGCTGTATAAGGCTATAGGAGTATAGTCATCAGCAGACTTCCCCTCACACACTCTCTGCACAAAGGTCAAAGTACAAAATGGCCTTCCGGAATGAAACAACCACCGTAACTCCCTCCCTCCTTCATTTCCTCCCCTCCTCCCCTGCCCACTTTCATTTGGTGCCGCAATCCCAACCTCAACACACACACACACAGAAAAACACACCGTCACCTTCCATTAATCTTGATGCTTTGGAGGAGGACAATCATAACACAGTAAAAACTTGCGGTGTTAATTGAACACGGACGAATTTGATTTACCTTCTACTGCATATATTTGGTCCCATAGCACTCTGTAATGCCTCTTTTCCACTGCCGGTTTTCTGGTAGGCCTACAGGTCGACACAGCGCGCCTTGGCTGCCACTTTCTGCTTTACTATTGAGCTGTGTCGTGCCTATTCGAAAAGCAAAAAGTGGCAGCCAAGTCGCGCTATGTCGAGCTGTAGGCCTACCTGAAAACCGGCAGTGGAAAAGAGGCATACAGTTTTTTTTAGGGCTTTTATGCCTTTATATGATAGGACAGTCAAAGATGGTGACAGGAAGCGAATGGGACAGAGAGACAGGGGAGGATGTGGAGAGAGGGGGGGGCACTCCTGGCTGTGGAGAGAGGGAGGGGGCAGGGTTGTCCAGGAATCTCAGGACACATCCACAAACAGGTTAGGCAGATTCACAAACTGATTGCTTCCTCCAACACACACACACACACGCACGTACACGCACGCACCTACAAGCACGCATGCACGTACACACACACACACACAGTCTCTCTCTCTCTTTCTTTCTCTCTCTCTCTCTTACACACACACACACATGTACACACACACGCGCACACACCCGGTGCATACACAAACTTGGAGCCTCATCGCACACAGTTGGAGGACTTGAAAGAGACCTCGGTCGTTACATCACATCTGCATGCTCCTCTCCCCTGTCAGGCTCCATAGTATGCTGTCAGTAGAGGTAGCTGGCACAGGAGCACAGGGGAGGAGAGGGGAGGAGAGAAGAGGAGAGGAGAGGAGAGGAGAGGAGAGGAGGAGAGAAGAGGAGAGGAGAGGAGAGGAAAGGAGAGGAAAGGAGAGGAGAGGAGAGGAGAGAGGAGAGGAGAGGAGAGAGGAGAGAGGAGAAGAGAGGAGAGGGGAGGAGAGGAGAGGAGGAGAGGAGAGGAGAGGAGAGGAGAGGGAGGAGAGAGGAGAGAGAGAGAGGAGAGGAGAGGAGAGGAGAGGGGAGGAGAGGAGAGGAGAGGAGAGGGGAGGAGAGGAGAGGAGAGGAGTGGAGAGGAGAGGAGAGGAGATAAGAGGAGGAGAAGGAGAGGAGAGGAGAGGAGAGGAGAGGAGGAAAGGAGAGGAGAGGAGAGGAGAGGAGAGGAGAGAAGGAAAGGAAAGGAGAGGAGAGGAGAGGAGAGGGGAGTAGAGGAGAGGAGAGGAGAGGAGAGGAGAGGAGAGGAGAGGAGAGGAGAGGAGAGAAGGAAAGGAGAGGAAGCCAGCACAGGAGAAGAGAAGAGAAGAGAAGAGGAGAGAAGAGAAGAGAAGAGGAGAGGAGAGGAGAGGAGAGGAGAGAAGGGGGGACAGGAGAGGAGAGAAGGAGAGGAGAGGAGAGAAGGGGAGGAGAGGAGAGGAGCGGAGAAGATAGGAGAGGAGAGAAGGAGAGGAGAGGAGAGCAGAGAAGGGGGGAGAGGAGAGCAGAGGAGAGGAGAGGAGAGGAGAGGAGAGAAGGAAAGGAGAGGATGCCAGCACAGGAGAAGAGAAGAGAAGAGAAGAGAAGAGAAGAGAAGAGAAGAGAAGAGAAGAGAAGAGAAGACAAGACAAGACAAGAGAAGACAAGAGGAGACAAGAGGAGAGAAGAGGAGAGAAGAGAAGAGAAGAGAAGAGAAGAGAAGAGAAGAGTTGAAGAGAAGTTAAGAGAAGAGCCACTCCAACACTCCACTGCTTCCTCGGCACCTGTGCAATGACGGGCATTTTTGCAGGTGTGTAACTGCGTGCGTGCGTACGCACGTGCATGTCGTGCGTGTGTGTGTGCGTGCATGCAATGCATGCATGGTAGAAGAGAACAAACAGGTCATTTGCTGCGTTTCATTTTCTTTCAACAGTCACCACAACAATGCTGTACACGTACAAGGCCTTGTGAATGTGACCTGGACTCGAAGGCATTTACAGTACTCGTTAAAAAACGAAACATGTCATTTGTACAGTAGATGAATGGGTGGATGAGCACTTTGTCTTTGGTGGTACATTGGTGGTGGTGCTTGTTAAACTTTTCCATTGGAGGGGCCACTACAAATTTTATGAAGTCTTCCAAGGGCCGTACTATGAGCACAAACCAGGATTTCCCCCCTACACTTTAGGCCTAGTATATGTAAGGTCACTTGTACAACAGACCCCATCTTCCCAAGAAAATGAATATAACTTAAATACTATACTGCAAATGTAACTTCTTTACCATTTTTTTTATATTTTATGTGAAACTGCACAATATTAAAATGACATCAATGACAAATAAGATGGCCTCAGGGTCCGTAAACGTCCCCCAAACCATACCACAGGTTCCCCATATGAGGTACTCCACACCAATTTCAAAATGTTTGTCTTTGGTGGTGGTGGTGGTGGTGGTTGTGGTTGTTATATGAGGTACTCCTCCACACACCAATTTCAACACCAAGACGTTTCTGTATAAAAAGAAGACAATCCGCACACTTCAGGTCTATTTTTGTGCAAAGAAGCTGCCTGATGAAGGTCTAAGGACCGAAAGCTTGCAAGTTAAGTAAAGCTTCTTTGCACAAAAATAGACCTAAAGTGTGCGGATTGTCTTCTTTTTATACAGAAATTTCTACTGAATCCTGCACCTTCTAAACAGCTGAGCGGTGGCCTATCCCAACTTAAACACTAAGACGTTTAACATGTAACCCATCCATCTCAATATAAACGTTCAGGTAAGCTTACAGGTATTGCATGCCTTGGGGGAGGGTTGAGGGTGAAAGGGTTCGAAAGTCGAGGAAACAAACGAGAGGCGAAAGGTGAAACGTTGCTGTTGGGCCCCACAGATCATCCAGAGCCAGGAGCAAGGGAAGATCTGCTTTAGTCATCAGAACCCCCCCCCCCACACACACACACACCCCGATGGCACCCGAGGTCCCTGGGGGGGTCAATGCTGCAAGTGCTGTCAACCGTTTGTCATGAACGGTGGGAACATTCTATGTCTACTACCTACGGTACACACGAGCTCTATCTCCCTGCCCAGGAAGAACAACAATGTTCCTGTCTTCACAAAAAACCTGGTCATACAGGTTGGTTAGCATACTGAAAAGGTAGAGGGGGAAAGAACAAACGAATGAACGTGAGCTCTATTCTCTCCGCTGACGTTAGTCGGCTGGGCCCAGCTTTGATAAGTGAGATCAGCTGAAGAGATAAGACTGGCAGGGTTGCCAGATGAGGCTGATGATTTCCAGCCCAAAAAATGCTCAAAACCCGTCTAAAAGCACAAAGTCCTGCCCAATTTTATTGATTTCTATGGCAAAAATTAGGCGGGTTTTCTGCTAAATGCCATTTCTACCCGCACACAGCCATCCTAAGCAGCCCAATTGGGCGGGAAACAGCCCGACCTGGCAACACTGACTACTGGTCTGCGGTGGTCATAAAGCTCACCAGATGCTGTAGCAAAGATTTTTGTAACACTTTACTTGACGCAGGCATCATACATATGACATAACCGTGTCTTAACAGTGTCATAATGCAGTCATGCATGTGTGTAACAAACATTATGTCCATGTCATTAACATGTTTTGACTTTAAGTGACGTGCGGTTATGGTAAAGACAGACCTCACAATGTCAACTTTTCATGACCATAAAACGCTTATATAACATTGAAATTGTTTTTAAGACTCATTCATGACTGTGTCATGACACTGTTATGACACTATTATAACACTGGCATCAAGTTAAGTGTTACAAAGATTTTCAACATAACCAAGAGAGCGTACAATGCGTCACCAATGCAACAAAGTGGGATGAAGTCCAAGTCTCTTAAATGGGTTTGACCTTCCCATTGACCTTCATTCATTCTGAACCCTTACTACTCTTAATCTAAATCATTTTAAAGGGGCATGGCGCCCCCATAGGATTTCATCTTAAAACCTTAACTTACATCATATTGATTCCCGAAGGAAATTATTATAAACTTAGTATGAACCGTCTCTTCCTGAACAGTCATCTCTAGCTCTTTCACTATGACCCTGCAATCATTTCATCTATTGATGCGTATTACATGTCGATTTCACTAGGTCTGTTCTTCCCTTACTCTCTAAGCTCTGTTCAGCAGTAATAGCTTTAGCTTACCATGTTTCCAATATCAACAGAAGCCAAGGCCTTTCCAAACAGCACAGTGATTGAGGAATGAGGATAGATACACAATTGTGTGCTTTCTTGGGGGCAACCGAGAATGGCTCTCTCTGGAGAGGTGAAGGCACTCGGCACACATGGAAGTGTTTTAACTGAAGGCCTCACCCACATGTACTGCAGCAACCCATCAGCCTGGGAGGCCGCGAGAAGAGAGAAAGAGAGAAGAGAGCTTGGCCCAAATTGGCTTTTATAGAAACCACAAGCTAAGGGGAACACAGAGGTTTCATCACCGAGCGATTCCAGGAACTGCTGCTTGTTTTTTTCCCCCTTCTAACCAACCCCAATCCCATCCCATCCCATCCTCTCAACCCCCCGTACGGCACAGAAGATGCATCATCGGATCACTGGAAGGGAATGGAATGCTCAATAAAAAAGAACACTCCGGCATTCCAGTGCTCTGTGCCATGATGTTGAGTGTGACTCAGGACCTGTGGACGCTGACATGGTTTCTAATGGTTCCTTCCTCACCAGCTTAAAAGGCATAAAGGCATAAGGCATAAAGGCTGTGTGAAGTGTCTAGGTCAATATACAAACACAAATATATTACAGAAGTTGACACTCTTGGCCAGCCATTCAGCCATCCAGTCAGCCAGACAAACAAGCAGACGGAATGACAGACATATACAGCACCATGAGTCATGCAGGCATGACTGGAGAGACTAGAGCTCACTCTCGCTCTCGCTCGACCCCTGTAACACCCAGGCAGCATAACAGCTCGGCCTGGCCTGGATAGTCCACCTGCTCCCCTCCGAGTCGCACCAGCTCTGGAGCTCTCCATGTTTTGCCAAACATTCTCTCTCTCTCTCTCTCTCTCTCTCTCTCTCTCTCTCTCTCTCTCTCTCTCTCTCTCTCTCTGTTTGCAATCGTTCTCACCCTCCCTCGTGAAATAGATAAACTCTACCATCCAGCTGGCACAACTACAGCTGGGTGACGAGTGGTGTGTGGACTGCATGCGGACTGTCTACCAGTCGTCATACCTCTAGCAGCTTTATCTGTGCCTGACATCAGCCTAGTAGCTGATCTGCCCTCGTGAGATAATATTTCAGACGGGGAGGTGTGTGCCAAATCACGGCCCGGGGCGCGAGACTCCCGTCGTAAATTAACACGGAGAACTGTTAAGTAAATCAACTCGCAATTCTGCCTCACCACCACCACCAATTCAGATGGGCATATCGATACACGAGATTTGCCAAGCCTGGTAATAAACAGCGTGACACGGGCTACGGTATTACCAATGTTATTTTCAAGTTCAAACCACTGGATGGGGGGCACCTGTGCTGCAAGACTGCCGGCCCACAAAGTACCCTATGCTGC
>NC_085858.1:49083303-49143303 GCF_034702125.1 Engraulis encrasicolus | reverse complement strand
GCCCACCTGGAAACTCCAACTCCCATTGACATTGTGACACAGCACTCCACGGCACACAAGTGTTCACTGCACACTGCACACAACAAAATTGCATTTATGCCTCACCTGTGCAAGGAGGCAGCCCCCAATGGCGCCCCAAGGGAGCAGTGAGGCAGAATAGTACCATGCTCAGGGTACCTCAGTCATGGAGGAGGATGGAGGAGAGCACTGTTTAATTACTCCCCCCACCAACCTGGCAGGTTGGGAGTCGAACTAGCAAACTTTGGGCTTCAAGTCTGACACCCTAACCCACGCTTACCTATGACTGCCCATGCTCACTGTATTTACCTTACACTTTACTGCTCACCTACACACCTGACGAAGACCGCCTGAGGTCGAAATGTTGTGTTAAATAAATCGGTGAGCAGTAAGCTTTACAGTGTGCGGATTTTCTTTCTTCTTTTACGCACGTTTGTTTGATCCAGCACCTGTTTTACTGGATGTGTGCGCATCACCTACACTACCACTGTATTTACCTTCCCTAATGTCACAGGCGTGTCACAGCTACAGGCATTTGTGAACACTTTCAACTGCCTTCCAGAGAATAACAGTAAGGCCAGAGAGAGTAGATAAGAGAGAGGTTCCGCTGGCCCATTGTTTCCAGGTTCTACTGTCGCAAGGGGGAGGGGGGGGAAATCCCCCTTTAGGCAGACCTAAGGACTGTTCTATTCATTTTAGGTGAATAGAGTTCTTCAGCGGAAGCGGAAGCATGTAGTAGATTGTAGTCTTTCATGTTAGCATTTAAGGACGTCCTGGTTCCTATCGGCTTCCGGCCTCCATTGGGAATGAATAGGGGTAAATTTCAAATAAGCTCCGAGTGCAAGCAGGCGCTTAGCGAACCCCCGCAAACTGTCGAGGGTGTTAAAAATAGGCTGTAGGTATGACATGGTTGATCATTTTGTGTCAAACTTCGACATAAATACGATGTTGCGTCCATATGCTAAACCCGGAAGCTTTTGGCGACTACAGAAGCGGCGCCTGTATCTAACGGCATGTACGTGCGGAAGGTTGTACCCATGGCAACCAAAGGAAAGTATGTAGTTCGGAAGTTTTAATGATCAGAAAGGGGTTAGCAATATTGAATTATAATCGTCATGATTTAACATGTGAATACACCAACATGATGATACGATCCGTTCCACTAATGAGAAAGGGATGCGGGGACACGCTAATGTTCGTTGTTGGCGTGCAACTTATATTTTTGCCAAACCTGAATCTCTATGGCGTTTTGCAATGTAAAAAATCGCCATGGAACCGGTAGTCCAAACGCCGCATACAAGTTGACGTCAACGCTGAAGAGCTCTATTATGACACTCCCCTTTAGGCAGACCGGAACCTGGTCACGTTAGGTGCCCTATTATGTTGGCATATCTCTATATAATTAAAGAATCTCTGGTAAGGAATTATTCTGCACTGTGTTGCACATTTATTGGTATTGCATTATACTCTGTGATAGGTTGCATCCCACACACACCATGCGCGCACACACACACACACACACACACACACACACGTACACACACACAAACGTTAACCGCAGGGTGGATGCTGTGTGCTGTTTCAGTTCCCGTTTCCCAGCCTCTCGAAACGCACGCGGTGCTGAAAGCTTGATGTAAAGGGAGATGATTGGTACGTGTGGGCTGCTGTGCACTGCCTCCCACCGTCTCCCCTGGATGGAGACCTCAAGCTTGTCTACTACAGTGATTCTCAAAGTGTGGTCCAGGGACCTCTAGTGGTCTATGACTGAGCTAGTCTACTATGACAGAGGTAGTCATATTGACTCTGAAGAAGACATGAGAATGTCGAAACGTTAGTCTCGGCGCTTGCCCAATAAAAACAAGTTAATTTCCACATCTGAAGATGCTCCGGTGATTCCTTTTTTTCCCTGCATTTACCAACAGTGTTGCCAGATTGGGCGGGTGCCCGCCCAATTGGGCTACTTGGGATGAGCGTCGGCGGGCAAAAACGGGAAAAATTGGCCATTTGGCGGTTTTTTAAGCCGTTTTGGGCCCATAGAAGTCAATGTAATTTGTTGAATTTGGGCAGAATTTAGCTAATTTTGGCGTTTTTTGAGAACCTTTTGGGCGGGATTTGGTCAGACACATCTAGCAACACTGTTTACCAAGTCCTTTCCCGAGACGCACCAGATTGTGAAGTACAGGAGCACGGAGGATATCTCTCTTTACTAGCAGTAGGCTATATAAAGAGTTCAGATGCAAAACCCCCTAAGTGCCATTTCAGAAAATAATCTTAATTCATTTTTATTTAATACAAAGCTATCAAAATGGCATATTATTTTATTTTATTTATGTAATATAACTATTTATATGTATTATCAAGTACATGAATGTAAACCAAACCAACAACGGGGTTCTCTAAAAATATAGAAGTGCAGGTCTTCAGAAATGGAGTTAGGGGGTTTTGCATCTGAACTCTTCATATGTGGAACATAATAACAAAGCTAAACATAGCTGAAGTCTCATCTACATCTTCACTACAATAAGACAGGCTTGTAATGTAAATTAAAACTCTGTAATGTGAATTAAAAATCTGCAAAAACTACCAGTGTCAAATTAGCACCCCTCAACTGTCACTTCAGTTAACAGGTGGTCCCTGAACATTTTAGGGGGGACAAAGTGGTCCTCGGTCTGACAAAGTTCGAGAAACACTGGTCTACTACATAAAAGGTGCTTGGGCCATTCCATCATGTTGCTGGTGAAAGTGCGGCCCCCGCGAGGGAGCTGTTGCTGGTGAAAGTGCGGCCCCCGCGAGGAGCTGTTGCTGGTGAAAGTGCGGCCCCCGCGGGGCGAGGGAGCTGTTGCTGGTGAAAGTGCGGCCCCCGCGAGGAGCTGTTGCTGGGTGCTGGAGGAAGCCTTGGCTGCTGTGAGGCACGAGGTAGTGAAGGTGATGACGGGGGCCCGCCTCTACCTTCTGAAGTCCCCCCCTCTCTCTCTCTTTATGTCTCTCTCTCTCACACACACACACACATACACTCTCTCTCTTTCTCTACTCTCTCTCTCTCTCTCACACACACACACACACACATACACACACACATACCAATGGACTAATGCCACCAATGACAACTGAGCACTGACGCCTCTCAGCTGTATCCTTCTCAACGCCCCCTTAGGGCTCCCCAACGCCCCCCTGGGAGGCTGTACTGCCCCCGTTGAGAAAGACTATTCTAGTTGGTACTACTCTCAGAGTGTTGAATCAAGTTCACCGTGTGGTCAGGTCAGGGGGGCCTTGGGTGCTGGACAGTGTTGCCAGATGTGTCTGACCAAATCCCGCCCAAAAGGTCCTCAAAAACCGCCAAAATGCGCTAAATTCCGCCCAATTTCAACAAATTGCATGGAGTTCTATGGGCACAAAACTGCAGGAAAAAACGCCAAATGGCCAATTTTTCCCGTTTTTATCCGCAGACGGCCATCCCAAGTTGCCCAATCTGGCAACACTGGTGCTGGAGGCTGTCCACTGCTTAAGTCATCTCTTTACCCCCAGTCACTGCAGCACGGGTTACTCTTAAACTGTACTCTCTCCTCTCCACTCTCAAGTGACGTCTCGGCTTTCAGAGCCATGTGTCAACACCGTATCGCATCCAGCCAAGACATTTGACTGGGCCTCCCTCAGAGACCGAGAAGGAGACTGACAGACAGCCAGGCAGAGCATGGGCGGTTCTAGACAGGTGGTTCTTAACCTCGGGTGCGGGCACCCCCTGGGGTGCGCCAGAGATTTTAGGGGGTGCGCGAAATTTTGTTTGTGTTGAGGTTGTGACCAAAATTCTGCTTCCAAACATTACAATATGGCCAAATCAAGACCAAATTAAAACGTCTTTTGGTCCCCATATAAAGTCATTAAAGTATTGATTAATGTCTTCAGCTAGAATTATCGTAATTAATCACTCACACTCACAATTTTTTAGTTTTTTAGGTTGGGGGTGCGCGGCTTGTCTTGGGCACAGGTTAGGGTGAGCTTCAAGAAAAAAAGGTTAAGAACCACTGAGACAGGGGCCAGGGTGGCCCAGGGCCCACTGTAGCTCCTGGCCCCTGTTGTGGCTGAACAGCCAATGGCCACAACATAGTATATATTTTTGTATATTATATATTCATAGCATTAAAATGTATCTCTTTTTCCAATTTATGTGCTCCCCTTCAAAATAATTGAGTAACGCTTCAGAATAAGGTTCTTCTAATAAGCGTTTATAGTCACTAGTAAGCAGGTAGTAATACCCTTACAAGTGCCCAATAACATGCTTATTAACTTTGTTAACATGATTATTAACTTTGTTAACATGCTTATTAACGTTGTTAACATCTGATGAGTAACTTTATTTGAGTAAAAGCATGAAAATCGCTACACATGGCAGCCATCTTGAAAATTTAGTTTTTTTTTCGCGACGCCTCCATATCTAGTATTAGTCAGCATATCAAGATGGATATGTGTACCGATGTAAATAATAAGACTAAAAAAATAAACCGCTATAAACACATAATAAGCAGCTTATAAGATGTTAACAAAGTTAATAAGCTTGTTATCGGGCACTTGTAAGGGCATTACTAATACTACCTGCTTACTAGTGACTATAAACGCTTATTAGAAGAACCTTATTCTAAAGCGTTTCCAATTGCCCCACCTCGACCCCCCTGATCATTTTGGTCTAGTACCGCCCCTGAGGCAGAGATACACACAGACAGACAGATTTACTGAGAAAGCAGGGGAGAAGTGAAAGCAAGACAAAGGAAGAGAAAGACAAGGATAGAGAGTATGACAAGGAAGAAAAAGGGGAACAAAGAAATGAGGAGAGAGAGAGAGGTGTGATTGATACACATATTTCGTCTCCTAAGATCAACTTAAACCATCGGCTTTCAAAGAGGGAGCCAGGGACCCCTGGGGTGCTAGGTGGGCCATGGCAGGTTGGTAGGAAAAGTATTGCTAAGCAAAAGAAATCATTAAATAAGCTGAATAACTAACAAAACCAATTAAACAAAAAATAAGCTAAACAATATTCCTATCAGTTAAGAACAGTATTATGAAAATGCTTTGCATCATTAAATACATAATGCAACTATCACTATTACCACTATTATTGTAATCAGTTCATATACGGGTACAGCCTCACAGAGCCAGGCCGGCCCTAAAAGTGACGCAACCTTCGACGTTGCTTCTAGTCAGGCCATGAGCAATGTAAATATTGTTTCTGATCTCCAGAAAAATCGGGAACTCCACCCACTTTGTCAGGAACCAGTCAACCAGTAGCAAACCTAGGTAGGCGGGACAACCATGCCGTTTGGGAAATGATAATTGTTGTGCTCTTGGACAGACCAAGTCTCGAAGAGATTTGAAAGTCGATTATGATCAGGCTATCACAGACCTACACTATGGTTGTGAAAGGGGGTGCACAGAAAAAAGTGGTATGGCACGATCCATGTAAAAATATAAAAATAGCACTATTCTGAATAATGAATCGGCAGATTAATCACCAGTGTACTGTATATCCCCTGCCAATTAGACACCTGTTGGATGTGACTGGCCTCCCAGACTGTGATATTGGCCTCATGCCGTGATCACACCGCTGGCGTTGAACGCGTGAAAAGATGCGGAAGTAATTGACTTTGTATGCGAGAACAGGCGGCAGAAGCTTTAAAAGCCGCTAAAGCGTTTGTAGAGTCAAGGGCGTTAAAAGCCGAGGGCGTCAAAAGTTGAACTTCATCTAAAAATATGTAATGAGCTCGGCGGCAGCAGGCGGCAGCCAATGGAATGTTCACATTTTTCTAAACACGAGCTTCGGTTGGTCGAGATTCCTGGTCGAAAGCTTCAGGTTGAATCTTTTGCCGTGTTCAACGCCCCTGGCCTGTGCTTTCCAGGCAGGAGTCAGCAGCGTTCTATCTCTTTCAACGCCGGCGGTGTGATCGCACCATCACAGTGAGTCAGTGGAGCACATCAGCTCATAGATGGCCTGTCATGCCCAAGCCCTGTCATGCAGATGGGATGGCCATATTAACAATTGGCTGAAGAAGCGTAGCTAGCTACACATAATAACAACATTGCTATAACATGACCAAGATGCTTAACCCCTTAGTGCAGAGCCTATGTTATAACCGTCACCAAAATGAATGAATGAATGAATGAATTAATGAACGAATGAATGTCTTTATTGTCATTGTACAGGTACAATGGAATTAGTAAAGTGCAGATGCTCCTGGTGCTTATAAACTACATAAAACATTAAACAGAATAGGCTATGCCTTAAAGATGTCCTCTCATCAATATTTCATTAATACTGCTGTGTTCCCCATTGAACGCGTTACCCATTGGTCCTGTTTAAAAAAACGTTTGGGTTGCTTTGTTTCAAAGGTGGCTTGTGGACAAACGAGGGGGTGTTCCGGGTTTCTCGTGGATATTCGTCTCTTATTGGCTCCCTCCTCCTGCTCTGATGAGAGAAATGATGTATTACAGACTCGCCACTTCACTGGGTGGTACTGCACAATAGGGGCGCCAACAGAGGCGTGCAGGCTCCATTCAGGGCTGTGCCCTTACGACAGCGACCCCTAGGCGAACTGCAGGCATGGATCGACCAGAGTGGGCAGGCTGTGTAAACTGGCTTTTTGCCCTGTGTGTATCTGAGAGTAGCAACCAGCTGATAGCTAAGTTAAGATTTTGGGCCACCAGGCGTTGCTTGCTTTGAAAACAAGCAGAAAAAAATTACCCAATATGTTTTTAGAAAAAATGGGTCGACATAAACCTTTGTGGGCAGCGCCTTCTTTCGATGTGAGGCAACACAGAAAGGCTTTCGTTATTCGCTCGTGGCTCTGCATTGTTTATGTCAATTGGGAAACAACGGGAAACTCAGCCAGGCGAGGTGACGCACCATTATGAAGCCTTGCATGTGAGTTTAACTTTTGAACTAATTTTCAAAAGGAGTGAGTAAAACTGTTTTTTATCGGAAGTTGGCCTTTAATCTGATGCTCTAGGTGCTGTCATAGCAATGTTGTTATGACTTTGTTGAATTTAAAGTAAGCTCTTGATTATTTTCATCAAATAGTTAATATAGGCCCACCGGCGACCCCATCTACAGTAAAAGAGTCTAAGTAACAGATTAAGACAGGTCATTACCAGTTTGGAATAGTGACAATAGGATTATAACAGAGGCCATATTTGCTGAAGACGCTTAGCTAGCCTATACATCATAACAACATTGCTATGACATGATGACCAAGATGCTTACTGTAAGCATCTGTATAGGCTGCAACATGATCTCCAAAAATTCCGTGCTCCTGGACACGGATGTTAAGGACACAAAATCTGTGTCCAGGAGCACGGATTTTGCCAAAATTCCGTGCTCCTGGACACGGAATTGTTTTCCGTGCTCCTGGACACGGAATTGTTTGAAGTGCTTTCAATAGGCTATTTCCACAGTCTTGTGTTTTCTCAGGATTTTTCTAATTTCAAATATTTTGTCTCCAAAAAAAACATGTCTTACTGACAGGTTAGGGTTAGGGATTGTTTTGGTCTGGGTACAGCTAGTTTTCTTTCATTCATTATATGAGTTTGATAGCCTAGCAACCAACTGGAAAAGGTATTTCTCAAAAATATGTCTTTAATGACAGGTTAAGGTTAGGGAATGTTTTGGTCAGGGCACAACTTAAATTGCTGTAGCATTATTTTGTTTAGGATTGGCATTTGGTATGTATTTTCTAATGATGGAGTTAACACAGTGCTGTGGTAAGAGCTAAGGCTGTAACGATATTGCATCGAACCGAGGGATCGCGGTACGCAGACCCACGAACCCCTATCGCGAACCTTCCTCGCAGAATCGCGATGCGCCCTTTTAAAGTTGTTACCCCTCAGTCTCGAAAACAGCAGGATACAGGCAAATGCTTGCATATGCGCTTAATGCTTGCATATGCGCTCAAAGACAATTAGAAATGGGGCGGAGAAGGCTTTATCAAACGTGTGAAGATGTTTTTGATTCATGCATGCGCCGATGTATGTTGAGTGGAGATAGACGTTGAGCGGAGAGAGAGAGAGAGAAAGAGAGCGAGAGAGCGAGATGCTCCGCCTGACCAAATTTTAAATCGCTAGAGCTCTATACGCTCATAAGGGAGTGTCTGAAGTCGGGCGAACGTTTAGGTCGATGTGGATATTAATAGGCAGCGTTATTTCCTCCCCACATTGACCGCCTGCCTAGCGAAAAAATGCTCAATTTCAGCCACTGCATCTATTCCCGCTCTTGACAAAATGTCAAATCACAAAACCAAACAAAGGACAACGTGCGTGTTGCATAGGCCTACTGAGAACATAACTGAGGTTCATTTCGAGTTTTGTTTGTATAAACGTGTGCGCGCTGCTGCACGATCAAAACAGTTACAAAAATATTAAACATCAAAATTAAGTGTTGCATTTCTGTAAGTAACTTAATACAACATGTTTCCTGACGAAATATGACCAGTGTTGTTTTCAGTTAGCCTAATGTTTGGATATTAATTGGATAATGTTTGATAATGTGAGACAGTTGTTATAGGCTACCTATACTGGAACCCTGACCCTTCTCTCTCCATCTCTGTCTCTCACACATGGTCAGCATCTCAGCATGATTATGATCTAAGCCAATTAGTAATAAGCCTATTTTTCCTTGTTGAATTAATATCCCTTATTTCTCTGTGCTGTGCTTTGATGTGAACACCTGGGGAACAGGTTGCAGTGGTAGGCCTATATCTGCAACATCATTTAGTAGACCTACAAAATTAATGTAGGCAGGTAAATGCAAAAAGAAAGCATAGGCCTATATATAAATATAGCCTATAATTTATTTTCTTATTTTTTCCCTTTAAAAATAATAAAATCGTGGGGCGTATCGAACCGTGGGTCATATATCGTGATACAAACCGAATCGTGGGTTGGGTGTATCGTTACAGCCTTAGTAATAGCCTATAGAAAGCACTTCCGTGTGCCCATCACGGAAAACAATTCCGTGCTCCTGGACACGGATTTCGTGTCCTTAACATCCGTGTCCAGGAGCACGGAATTCAGGCTGGTATACCAGAGGCTCTGTCAGTGGCGGAACAATTGCACACAGGGCCCCTGGGCAAAACACTGATAGGGCCCCCATTTGGCCTGCCATGGTCACAATAGGGCCCCCAACACCAATACAGAAGGTTCTGCTCTGAAGGGGTTAAGGCTGCAGTGCTTCCATGGTGGCCTGGTGATGGCCATGACAGGACAGTGTTGCCAGATTGGGCTGCTTCCCGCCCAATTGGGCTGCTAACGATGGCCGTGTGCCGGTAAAAATGACATATAGCAGAAAAACCCGCCCAATTTTTTCGATAGAAATCAATAGAATCGGGCGGGATTTTGTGCTTCTAGGCGGGTTTTGAGCATTTTTTGGGCTGGAAATCATCAGCCTCATCTGGCAACCCTGTGACAGGCAGGCAGCTATAGCCGCTATCACAGGCAGCATCTGAGCTTTACAGAGTGGGGGCGTTACAAAGCAGCAGGTTGCCGAGCATCTCTTCCCCTGCACACACTCCTCTGCCACTCTCTTTCCCTCTCTCTCTCTCTCTCTCTCTCTCTCTCTCTCTCTCTCTCTCTCTCTCTCTCTCCCACTCTCTCTCTCCCCCTCTCTCTTTCTTCCTTTCTCTCTCTCTTCACTTCCCTTTCTCTCTCTTTCTGTCTCCTCTCCTCTGCTCACTCTCGCTGACTCATTCTTCCCAGACGCGCCGTCAAGGCAAGGCAAGGCACGGTCGGCCTGGCGTCAGCGTCACAGGGCTGCCAAACAGACAGAGCGTTTGGGGCCAAGCCCACCGTGCCGTGCCAACCCACGGGCCAGAGTTTCCAGCTACAGTCCCAGGAAAAAGTTTGTGCACCCTTTGAAATTTCTTACCTTTCTGTCAAAATAGGTCATAAAACATGGTCTGATCTTCCCGGAAATCACAAGAAGGAACAACCAGAGTCTGCTTTAACTAATTCAACCCAAACATTTACAAGTTTTCATATTTTCATTGGCCATAAGATGTAAACATTCACAGGACAGCAAGGCATAAGAAAGTACACCCTTGCATTCAATAGGTTTTAACCCTAAGTTAGTCGCAATAACCTCAACCAGATGTTTCCTGTAGTTGCAGATCAGATTAACAAAACAATCTGGATGTATCTGGTCTCCCTCTTCTTTAGAAAACCTCCTCTTGTCAGCAAGGTTTGTGGGATGTCTGGAGTGCATAGCATTCTTGACTTCATGCCATATAATCTCAATTGTTTTTTTGTCAGGGCTTTGACTGGGCTATTCCAGAATGTGTATTTCATTATTATGAAGCCATTCTAAAGTCGATTTGCTTCTAAAGTATGGGTTGCTGTCACATTTCAGCACCCATCCTCGTGTGCTTCAACTGTGTGACAGACTACCTCACTTTTGTCTGTAAATTATCTCGTTCATTGTTCCACTGATAATAGCAAACTGAAAAGGGCCTGAGGCAGCAAGGTAGCCGCATATAATGATGCTCCCTCCACCATACTCAAAGGTGGAGATGATGTTTTGGTGAAGGTGTGGTTCTCCAGTTTTCCTCCAAACATGACATTGTGTGTTCCCCTGAACAATTCAACTTTGGTTTCAACGTTGGTCTACAGAATATTTTGCAGTAATTCTATGAAGCATATAAATGCTTTTTCGCAAACCTCAAAGGTGCAGCAATATTTTTTTGGACAGAAACCCCATTGATTTTAGATTGGCAGAATGAATCCCATTTTAGCTATTCTTGGTTACATCTCCTCTTCTGAATGTGGTGGCAGGAGCATCATTATATTTGGCTACCTTGCTGCCTCAGGCCCTTGACAGTTTGCTATTATCAGTGGAACAATGAACTCAAGTTTATTGTGATACTTTACAGAAAAAACGTGAGGAAGTCTGTCACACAGTTGAACCACACTGCTGAAATGTGACAACAACCCATACTTTAGAAGCAAATCGACTTTAGAATGGCTTCATAATAATGAAATACACATTCTGGAATAGCCCAGTCAAAGCCCTGACAAAAAACAATTGAGATTATATGGCATGAAGTCAAGAAAGCTATGCACTCCAGACATCCCACAAACCTTGATGACGAGAGGCAGTTCTCTAAAGAGGGAGACAAGATACAAACAGATTGTTTTGTTAATCTGATCTGCAACTACAGGACAAGTCTGGTTGATGATATTGCAACTAACTGAGGGTTAAAACCTACTTAATGCAAGGGTGTACTTACTTATGCCCTGCTCTCCTGTGAATATTATGGCCTTATGACCAATAAAAATATGATAACATGTAAATGTTTGGGTGGAATTAATTAAAGCAGACTCTGATTGTTCCTTCTTGAGATTTCCGGGAAGATCAGACCATGTTTTATGATCAATTTTGACAGAAATGTAAGAAATTTCAAAGGGTGTACAAACTTTTTCCTGGGACTGTATAAACTGGAAGCATTGGAAGCAACACCACCACCACCACCACCACATGCAGCACCTGAAACACCAACCACCACAATCAAAGCCTATAGCTATAGCTAGCAGGATCAAAAGAAAACCACCAAACGATAAAATCAGTTGCTAGGATGAGTCCAAACAACACAATCTACTGCTAAATAACTCTGTTTTTTCTTTCTTTTAATACATATGTATTTTCTTCTACTAAAAAGGGATATATATTTGTGCCCTGCCATGGCTCAAGCGGTAAGGCACTGCACTGCTACGCCAGCGACCTGGGTTCGATTCCCGCCCCGGGTCCTTCGCCAACCCTTCCGCGTCTCTCTCCTCAATTGCTTCCTCTCTGCCTCTACTGTCCTGTCCTGTCCTGTGCTGTCGCATTTGGGCTGTGTGTGCAGTAGCTTGAAGTACACGATACAAAATGCAGCATTAATTCAACTCTTATAGTTGATTACTTAGCACCAAGAACGCAATCAACCTCTAATACGATGAAAACAACAATGCAGCTTTTTCCCCTTTCTATTTAATACATGTTTTCTTCTACTAAAAAAAGAATATGCATTGGTGCTCGCTCGGTGTGCAGGATCTTAAAGTATGCAGTTGCGGTGAGGGGGGCTCCTGGGACAGCTGATTAATATACCAGGAGCCAGCGGTAATTAATGTGGTCTACACAGGGGCCCCAGGGGCCATCGAGAGGTGGAGAGAGAGAGAGAGAGAGAGAGAGAGAGAGAGAGAGAGAGAGAGAGAGAGAGGAGGGTAGAAGAGAGAGGCGGTGGCAAGTAGAGAGGAGTGGAGAGGGAGAGAGGTAGTGAGGTGGGAAGGTGGAGAGAGAGAGAGAGAGAGGCGGTGGGAAGTAGAGAGGGAGAAGGGTTCAGGCAGGTGAAGAGAGGTGGATGGAGAAAGAAAGAGGCGGAGAGAGAGATGAGAGAGAGCTGGAAAGAGGAGAAGGGAGGTGGGATAGTGGGGAGAGAGGGAGAGAGAGAGAGAGAGAAAGAGAGAGAGAGAAAGAAGGGTAGAAGAGAGAGGCGGTGGCAAGTAGAGAGGAGTGGAGAGGGAGAGAGGTTGAGGCATGTGACGAGAGGTGGATGGAGAAAGAAGGAGGTGGAGGGGGAGATAAGAGGGAGGTGGAAAGAGGTGGTGAGGTGGGAAGGTGGAGAGAGAAAGAGGGAGAGATGAGAGAGAGAGAGAGAGGCGGCAGGAAGTATAGAGAGCAGTGGAGAGGGAGAGAGGCAGATGGAGGTAGAGAGAGGTGGAGGGGTAGATGAGAGGGAGGTGGAAAGAGGAGAAGGGAGGTAGAGAGAGGTGGAAGGTGGAGAGAGAGAGAGATGAGGGAGGCGGTGGGAAGTATAGAGAGGTGGTGGGAAGTAAAGAGAGGAGTGGAGAGGGAGAGAGGCAGATGGAGGTAGAGAGAGGTGGAGAGATGTGGAGAGAGCTTGAGGCAGGCATTTGAAGAGAGGTGGGTGGAGGGAGAAGAGGTGGAGGTAGAGATGAGAGGGAGGTGGAGAGAGGAGGGGGGAGGTAGAGAGAGGCCATGAGGGAGGTGGAGAGAGGAGGGGGGAGGTGGAGAGAGGCCATGAGGGAGGTAGAGAGAGGAGGAGGGAGGTAGAGAGTGGAGGGGGGAGGGGGAGAGAGGAGGGGGGAGGTAGAGAGAGGAGGGGGGGAGGTGGAGAGAGGAGGGGGGAGGTGGAGAGAGGAGGGGGGAGGTGGAGAGAGGCCATGAGGGAGGTAGAGAGAGGAGGGGGGAGGTGGAGAGAGGAGGGGGGAGGTGGAGAGAGGAGGGGGGAGGTAGTAGAGAGAGGCCATGAGGGAGGTAGAGAGAGGAGGGGGGAGGTGGAGAGAGGAGGGGGGGAGGTAGAGAGAGGAGGGGGGGAGGTAGAGATGAGAGGGAGGTAGAGAGAGGAGGGGGGAGGTGGAGAGAGGAGGGGGGGAGGTAGAGAGAGGAGGAGGGAGGTAGAGAGTGGAGGGGGGAGGTGGAGAGAGGAGGGGGGGAGGTAAAGAGAGGAGGGGGGAGGTGGAGAGAGGAGGGGGGGAGGTGGAGAGAGGAGGGGGGAGGTGGAGAGAGGAGGGGGGAGGTGGAGAGAGAGGCCATGATTGCTGCAGCAGAGAGAGAGAGAGAGGGACGGAGGGAGAGAGAGAGAGAGAGAGAGAGAGGGAGGGAGAGAGAAAAAGAAAGAGAGAGTAGAAAGACTGCAACTCCAACCACTCACTTTGCAGAGAGCTAGAGAGAGATAGGGAGAGAGAGCAAGGGAGAGAGAGAGAGAGCGAGAGACCCTGTTGCCTGCTGTGTGGTACTTTTCCGGGCCGTGCAGTGCTGTGCTTGGACCCCAGGAGCTGAGCTGCTGCTGGCCCGTAATAGATTTCTTGATCGGCCAAGTGAAGAGGAGAGGATGACTGAAGTGTGTGTGTGTGTGTATGTGTGTGTGTGTGCGCGTGTGCGTGTGCGTGTGTGTGTGTGTGCGTGCGCACTCACTGTGGTGGGACGACTGCCAAATGTTTGCTATAGCCAGTGTTTTTTGTTTCATTTCTTTCTTCTTCGTCTTCGTCTTCTTCTTCTTCTTCTTTTTCTTCTTCCTTTTTAAATTATCACTGAGGGAAGGTCTGTTTTTTTAAATAAATAAATAAATAAAGAGACCTGTGTGCCACAGTGCTGCTGGACCATTAGAGCCTTAGCTAACTCTCTAAATGGACTTTCCATCTGAGCCACCCGTGCTCTGAAAAAAACCCCAACCCAACTCGCGTAAACAAATAAACAGAGGAAGAGAAAGGTAGAGAAAGAGAAGAGAGGAGAGGGGCACCCAGTGTGTCTTACACGCACACGCACACACACACACACACACACGCACACGCATGCATGCACACACACACACAGGGCTCTAAATTAACACATGCCAACCCGCCAAACACGGGTGAAAATTAATTTTGGCTAGTAGAAAAAAATACCTACCCGCCAATTTGGCTAGTAGCGCCCGAGTACAGTAAATTATGAACGGTAAACCGCTGCTCTGACGAACGTTAGACGGCGAGATTTCCTACATTACCCATGGACCCTAGCGTCACGAGGTAGCCTCCCACCGTGGGCTTTCCAGTGCAGAGAGCGGCAACTCCATGCTATTGCGCGCGCCAGGATTGAAAACATTTCAGACGACCAGCCTTCTGTCAGCTAAGCTGCGCTCACACTATTCTGACAGGCAGCTCTCCTCCTATGCTCTCGTCGCTTTCGCTACAACCTTTTTTTTCCGTCACTACTGCTATTATTACTATATGAACCTTGCTGTAACAGGCTGCATTTTTGAAGCAGCGAGGCCCTGACCGTTTCAATAACAGGACGCAGATTATGCATAGAGCTACTATGTTTTGTGCGAGTGATGAGAATGTGTCGGGGGTTAGACTTAGAGCAAGGTTCTGTGTGTTGGTGAATGCTAGTAGTAATTCTAACCGTAATAATAGTGACGTTAAAAATGAGTGGTTGTGGAACGAAATAGCGACAAGGGTAGAGGAGGAGAGCTGACTCTCAGAGTAGTGTGACCGTAGCTGTCAGTTCAGTTGTCTTCTGAAATGTTCCGAGTCCTGGCGCAACTAAGTTGGATAGCCCACGCCATCGTAAAGACAAAAAAAGCAACCAACGACGAAGCTGTGGAAGTAACAAAGGAAGCGAAGATTCCCGAGATATTATTTACTTTTAGTTAAACTAGGCTTCTTGTCATTTTGTTGCGCGTGGTAGAGAAGAACTCCTCCTCTCTGCCCTCCTTTTCCTCTCATCTCTTCTGTGTGGTTTGGCTGTATGCTTGGTTACTGTATGTTAAAGGTATTTTATGTGAGTGGCTTGAGTGATGTGATTCAGCTGTTTTCAGAGGAATTGAACAAAAACGAATCAAATTGATTGGGCCTAAGTAATGAAAGTAAAAAATAAAGCAGAAGTTCAAAAATAATTAAAAAATATATAGCCTATAATATGCTTATTATTTAGGCATATAGCCTATGCAGGCCTATAGTGTATCTGTGTTGTAGAAATAGTTGGACAAAAGGACCATCATTTAAAAAAAAAAAAAAAAACTAGCCTAATGCATAGTTTATTTTGGCGAGATAAAAAAAATGGCTAGTTGAACTTCTGTTTGGCTGGTAAGAAAAAATGTCCACTAGCCAAATTGGCTGGTGGTGGAAAAAGTTAATTTAGAGCCCTGCACACACACACACACACAACACATGCGCGCACACACATGCACACACAAATGCATGCAACACACACACGCACACACGCACACACACACACACGCGTGCACACTCAAACACACTGCACCCCACATTGAATCTTAACTGTGCATCGAAATCAATAAATGAACACGCTGGCTTGCTACAAGTACTAAGTAGGGACACTAAAAGAGAAGGGGGGAAAAAGCCAACATTTCACTTGAAGTGGAGTTCCTCTTTCTCTCTCTCTCTCTCTCTCTCTCTCTCTCTCTCTCTCTCTCTCTCTCTCTCTCTCTCTCTCTCTCTCTCTCTCTTTCTCGCTGTCTCTCTCTTTCTCTCTCTCCCTCTCTCTCTCATCTCACTGACTCAGCCTTGGGTCATAAATAATTCAGATTTAGAGTCAGCTTTGTATTAGAGTTTGAACTCAAAGAGGTCAGCGACGAATTCTGCTGATGTGTTCAGATCGCACCGCCTGTCCACAGGGCCGCTGACAGCTTTGGCCGGGCCCCAGGACAAAGTTACGTGAAAGGGCCCCCAGCCCGATGCTTATATAACAGAGAGAAATAAATACACACACACACACACACACACACACACACACATACACACACACACACACACACACACACACACACGCAGGCACACACACACACACACACAACAAGCTGATGTGGAGCATCGGGCGCCACCCTTGTCCCTGATCTCCCCTATCTGTCACCAAAGTATTGTCCGTGTAGCCTAGTTCTTTTCTGGCGTTGTCTCTTCATCAAAAAGATAAATAGATATATCACAGGATTGTCCTGACAGCTGACAATTGAAACAGGACGCTCGCTTGTGGCTGCCTTGAAGTAGGGTGCCACCATACGCTATCAGCGTTTAAAAGTACAAATGCAGCTTTCACCTGTCGTCTTCCGTGGGCAGGACCAAACCAGACTGGAGGTCTGGGAGCACTTTTCACTGTGTCTCCGCGATGCGCGGGAAATGGATAATTACTCCGGAGAAAATATTAGTTTATAATCTTACGTAAGGGTTTAATGAAATATTTGACGTCAGCACACTGTCAGCACATTGTTGTTACAGTATATTTGTATACATGTGTGGAAAATGTTAAGACCTGTTGAAATCTGTCTAGATTCATTGATTGATTTTAATTGTGTCACAACTGTGAGAGAGTCTTTTAAATATGCGCAGCTCGGCTCATTCGGGAGATGGCCGCTGCACTGAGAGCACGCATGTCTCTGAGCTCTGTGTGAGTACCCTGACAGACAGAAGTAGCCTAGCTTTCGTCGGCTTTTGTCCCAACTTTTTGTTTTATATTTTTCAGCAGTGTGTTTGTTTGTCCTGTTTGTTGAAACTGCCGGCTTAAAGAAAATAAATGAAAAGCTATTTTTGCACATTCCTTGTTTTGCTTATCATTCTGACTGACCACTCCATCCGCTCGGCACACTCTATTACAAGTAGTTGCTTTAATTTTTCCTCAAAATAAATATTCAGTATCCTAATCTGCTCCATGGTTATTACTACTTTATGGCAATCGTAACGTAGAGACACTGGGCGTCGTAACATCGTAACGTAGAGACACTGGGCGTTTCATGGGAATCGTAACGTAGAGACACTGGGTGTTTCATGGGAATCGTAACGTAGAGATACTGGGCGTTTCATGGGAATCGTTGCCACTCTGCACTTGATCGTCCATTTGTCTGCCAGTCGGCTCATGAGATGTGGAGAAGTAATAACAATTGGCTGACATTCATGAAACTTTAATTAACCTTGACATCCAATATCGCTCTGTCAAGTTCATTAAATACAGCCTCGACTGTGTGTTCGCAACAAAGCACAGAGGTCTTTAAAGATTTAGGGAGGAAACCCTGCCCTTCCTCTCTCAATAGGCAAGGCATAGTTTATGTGTTTATGTGTGTATTTCATACACAGAGACAGTTCAATGTGCTCTACGAAAATAAAAACATGAAAAATCAGATGTATTAATATTTAATAAAGCATAAAAATGACAGCGTAAGAATAAGAAACATAAGATAAAGATGGGAGGGAAAATAATAAAAAGGCGTCATTTTTTTCTCTCACTCCGCGACACTCTCTCAAAGCTCTGGGAAGTCAAACAGGGGGTTAAAGATTAGCCTAAGCCTCTCCGCAGAGGTCACCCAGTCTGTGCCTCTCCCCCAGCCCCAGATAAGGCCAGGGCTGTATTGGGGGAGAAATAGGGCCCGGGCACTTTTGACTTAAAGGACCCCCTCATAATTAGCGGCGCAGAACTGACTCACCTGTGGGCCCCACACCCTCGTGGGCCCCTATTTTCAGAAATGTTTTAATATATATATATATATATATATATTTGAAAATAGGGGCCCGCGAGGGTGCTGGGCCCACCGGGAAACGCCTGCTATGCCCGATGGCCAGTCCAGCCCTGGATAAGGCACTACCTAACCGGAGAGGAAGTCCATCCGGCACCTGTGGTTGTGGGTCTATAGCGCCTATCAGGGCCACTGACAACATTTACTGTAAACCGGGTCCAGGATAAAGTCATTTGAAAGCCCCCCACCCCTCAACCAATACATACAATATAATGGGTACCCAATTCTGGGCCCCCCTCCGTGTCCCTGGGCTCATGCAGGACAACTGACCCCTTTGTCCCCACCACTGTTGGCTTCCCTGGCGCCTATGCCCTACCGTCTGGCCTCCTACAGGAGCACAGGTGTGAAATTAGGCAAGCAAAGCGAGGCCTGCTATCGGGAGAACAAAGACGACGTTCGTTGGGAGAGAAGGAAGTGGGAGGATGGAATGGGAGGGGTGGGATGAGGTGGGGTGAGGTGGGGTGAGGTGAGGTGCAGGGCTGGACTAGCCATCTGGCACAGAGGGCATTACCCGGTGGGCCCCGCACCCTCGTGGGCCCCTATTTTCAGAAATGTAAAAAAAATTATATATATATATATATAGGCCTATTATTTTACATGTTGGAAAATAGCCGGTGAGTCAGTTCTGTGCCGCCAAAGAAAATGGAATCTTGTACAAGAACGACAACTAGCTGGTGTGGCCAGGAGTGGCACTGCAGCTATGTTATCGCAGCCAAGTAAATAATGAATGGGTGCCAATGGGGCTGTACGCTTCTCTTAGAACTATCTGCCCGTGTGATTTTTTCCCTGGAAACAATGAAGTCGCGTTCGATAGATATGAGTAAGTGAAAGCATTTGCCGACACGTTTGCATCTTGTCAAGTGTTAGATTCGTGAAAATGACCCTTATTTCAACTATAGCAATGACATAACACGTGACAATCGACTTTACGGCATACGCCATTTGTTTTGTAGTTTTAAGTCTGACTTCAGATGTCGATGTGTTTAAAGTTATGTTAGGATTGTTGCGGACACCTGTTATTTATTGCATTTAAGGTGGTGGAAAAGCGGCATGTGTACATGGGGTAAAGGAAATGACTGCGCTCATCCTTAAGAATTTGGGCACCTTCAATTAACATGTTGGACGGTGGTGGGGGTTGAGGTGTGTGACCGTAGATGTCTCTGCTAGGAGGATCAGTCAGAGTACGTCTCTCGTCAGCTCTGGTCGTGAATAGTCGCAGAGATTCCTCAGCCAGCAGGTATTAGCCGAATGCTAGCGTGTTGCAGGACAAAACTAACACGTCTTTGGGAGAACAAAGCCATGACAGGAACCTTTAACTTCACTTCTAATACAACTTCCATGATAAGGTACAGAATGTGCACACATCTTTACAAACCAGAGAACAGAATCGTCACAAATCCCTGCTGAGCCATTTAGCCCAATAGGCTCCCATTCATCTTTTACTTGGCTGCGTGCGCCAACGGGGCTATAATGGGAGCCAATGAGAGACGGCTATCTCATAGCTTAGAACATTTCTGGTGCCGCTAATTATGAGGGGCCCCTCTAAGCCAAAAGTGCCCGGGCCCTATTTTTCTCCCAGTGCCCGGGCCCTATTTCTTCCCCAGACCAGTCCTGGTGAGATGGGTGCACCCAGGCCCCGAAACGGCTCTCACCCAGAGGCAATAAGTGCGTGGCAGCCCCATCTCTGCAGCCCTATTTGACTAACAAATACTGTATGTGCTCTTTAAATCCCCCAAAGAGGATGGATGACATTCAATTCAGTTCAATTGCTCCAGAGTGGGTGTACGTACCAGCATAAACTGGAACCAAATGCATGTCTCCAATTTCCGTAACATTCAAGGCATTGTTTTCTTTCAACCTTGGGTTTGAGCTCCCAACCATCCAAACATACCATTCCGCATTCCTGTCTAGGCTATTTAATAGGTCTGGAGTGCATTTTTTCAGTGTGTGAACAAGAGGGTGTGTTTGCATGTGTGTGTGTGTGCACGTGTGTGTATGTGCGTGCGTGCGTGCGTTCATGCGCTTATGTGAGTGATTCGTTCCCACCCTTGAAGATGAATGAATATGTAGACAGGTCAGCCAGCTGTTTCTCCTTCGGTTGGAGTCTGACAGGCAGCCAGAGGAGTCGTTCTCACAACTCCCACAACAACAAACCATCCTCCCAAGTCCCAATCACCCCACCCACCTCCACCACCACCACCACAACCACCACCACACACCCCATCTCTCGCATTGCCCCTGCATAGCCTCGTACTGTAGTTTCACCTATGCAAAGCACAACACCTGTGAGCCGAGGAGAAGAAACATCCCATTAAACATTAACGAACTCACATCAAACATTCATCTCATCCAGCAGATGGGGTTCATGAAGATGTGATGCCACGGAGAGAGAAGACGTCACGTGGCATTACACGCTCTCCTCCTCCTCTTCCTCTTAGGTCTTCTTTTTTTGCTTCTTCTTCTTCTTCTTCTTCTTCTTCTTCTTCTTCTTCTTCTTCTTCTTCTTCTTCTTCTTCTTCTTCTTCTTCTTCTTCTTCTTCTTCTTCTTCTTCTTCTTCCTCAACTATGCTGCTCATTGAAATTGTGTGTGCTATTGCAAAATTCAATATTTTCATGAATATATGAATAATATACTAATATTTACTAGCATTACCAAAGTATAGTAAGTCTCGCAGCTTTCTTCTTCTTCTTCTTCTTCTTCTTCTTCTTCTTCTTCTTTCATTTCTCATAGGCGTTCTTGCTAGGCCACACTTGAAGACAGGCCCTGCCATACCTAATTTTCAAAGATTTGGGCAAGATGGAGTTTTTTGACACATTTGTCACAAGATATATTACGGGGGTAAATAAAGAACTGTAGCCCTATATTTTCCAACAAGTTTGCTTTGTACTGTGCAAATAAAATTATCCCTCAGTGGTGGAGCTTGAATCCTGCCTTTGCACAAACTGGTATTCCAGAAGCGTTTAAAAATCCTAACAGCCGTGTCGTCAGTTGTAAAGGGCTGAGCCTGGCTTGAGCTCAGGATGAAAATGAAAAGAGCAAGGACGTCTGCAGAGGGAGGCATAATTGCATAATGAGTCCCTCAGTAACGTGCGCTGGGATTTATGGCTGGTGAGGCAACTTTTTCAATATCAGATTTTCAAATAAATAATTGCCAAATAGGCCTACCGACAAGTTCCATATGTCATAGCAGCTTTCTTAACATAAGGTAGGCCTACATATTTTGACATAAGCTTACTGCATTTCCGCAGAGAAAATGCTATTAGTTCTCTCTCTCTCACACACACACACACACACACACACACACACACACACACACACACACACACACACACACACACACACACACACACACACACACACACACAGGATTCAAACAGTGGTCTCACATATACCACACAGCACCAATGTGGACAGCAGAGCAGAGGAGAGGAGAGTAGTGGAGAGGAGAGGAGAGAAGGAGAGGGGAGGGGGAGGAGGAGGAGAGAAGAGGAGAGAGGAGATGAGAGAGGAGGAGAGGGGAGGAGAAGAGAGAGGAGAAGAGATGAGAGGAGAAAGGAGGAGGAGTGGAGAGGAGGAGGAGAGGAGCTCAAGGAGAGGAGAGGAGAGGAGAGGGAGAGGAGAAGAGAGAAGAGGAGAGGAGATGGGAAAAGAGAGGAGAGGGGGAGAGGAAAGGAGAGAAGAGAGGAGAGGGGGAGAGGAAAGGAGAGGAGAGGAGAGGAAAGGAGAGGAGAGGAGAAAAGGAGGGGAGAAGAGGAGGGTAGGTGAGGGGAGAGTAGTGGAGAGCTCCTTCACAGCCCACTGCTCTCTCTCACACACACACACACACACACACACACACACACACACACAGGATTCAAACAGTGATCTCACATAAACCACACAGCAGCAGCAATGTAGACTGAGCATCACGGCGGATGCTCAAGACACACAGGATTCAAAACATGGTGTCATATAGACCACTGAGCACCACGGCGAACAAACCGGTGTGATAGCTTTCGTGATACGAACTGGATTCTCGTGCAAATGTAGGCCTACATCTACTTGTACGAGGCTACGACAAGCGATGTGGGACAAAGGTGTGGCAGGAAGCGAATGTCAACGTAAACAGATATTACACACGCTTCGATATGGTCACCAAATATTTTGGGACTGTCATTTCTGTTATGCCTACACCTTGGAATTAAATCAGAGTCTTGTAGTTACACGGGTATATGATTTACCTCAACGGTACCCTGTACTCAACTTTACAAACAGTTACCGGGCACATGAGAATCCGGTGCCCATCACAAAAGCTACTTTCCTGGTGAACCAGTAGCCTGTTTGTGTAGCCCAGTCCCCGCCCTGGGCGTCAACACATAGCTTCTGGTTCACCAGGAAAAAAAGCTACCACACTGGACAAGAATCACGGCGGATTCTCTCCCTCCCCACGGGTCTCACAAACACAGGCTTCACACACATAGGAAATTGGTCCTACCTGAACTCGTGCATCAGGTCCATGCGCCGCTCTTTTCCTTCACTTGGCGTTGTGCATGCTAACGTTACTTTAGCCGGTGCTGTTCATCCAAAGCCCCAAACGTCGCCCCAAACGTCCAAAGCAATTTGGCATTGAATATGAGTAGCCGCGAGGATTTGTGTTTCGTGAGGCTCCTTAGTCCTTAGTAAATTGTTAAGTCGTAAAATCCCATGCGAATGGTCTTCCACACATTCTCGCCGGTTGCAAACAAGACACAGGGGAAACAACAATATTTTCTGCAGTGTTGTACCACTCACTTTGAAATGATCGGGTAGTTATTCTGACCGGTCACCTGAGTAGAAAACCCTTCAGCTCTGTCGGTCCTCCATTCTTTATCACATATTTCCCCTTGGAAATCCAACTTTGAGAATGCTCTTAGTTTCGTTATGAAATCCACTTGTAGCAGTCAACGTGAACAAGCTAGCCAACAACACCGACTGACTGTATTGTGAACTTCAGATTCGCTATGACGTAACTGTCCAGCAAGACTCAACACCAGAAGGAGTCTGCGGCCAGGCTACTGCTCGCCTCACCATTGTATATTTCAGTGGGCGTTATGCCAAAGCGTCCAGAGTAAAGAAATGATAATCAAACGTAGAAAATATTTTAAAAATATCAGGAAATGAGGGCACACCATACATACTTCTATTAAGTGTATAAAAACGTTTAATACAATATTACCAGGTTGCATTCACAGAACGAGCAACATGGCGCATGCGCGCAACTTTGTTAACGAGGGATTGCGCAATCCGGGGTGAGGCCAGTTCAGAGTTGGCCCAAATTCAGCGTATTCGGAGCAATTTGACATGAAATGGGCAAATATTACGATTTTGGCCACGGAAATGATTGAAAATGAGTGAAACTGTTTAAATACTGCTCAAATGGTAGTTATGGTGCAGATGCTCGAAAACAATAGCTGTTATTGTTACTATTATTCACATTAACTGCATCTCATCATTCTCATCAGGAGCTGGTGAGGCCGTGCCTCCCCTGCCGTATTGGAGTGCACGTGCCTGGAGTCCCTGAACACAATGCGTGACGAACAGCTCAGTCCAACACACTTTAGTAGCATAGCGGCTCTCGACTTGAGAGCAGAGCAGAGCACTGACAATGATTGTCCTATTTTCCCAGTGAAAATAGAAGCCTAGCCAAGCCTAGCAAAGGGAGGAGATAGGATGAGAAGGACTGCACTGAAAAGAAAAGAAAAGAACAGCTCCCCTGAGCAGGGAATAAAAAGTACACCCTCTCTCTCTCTCTCTGGAGTAAAATGTGTGTCAGTAGATATCCCAAAATGGTGCCAAGAAGGTGGCCACTTGTGGCAATAACACTGCATGCTGCATTGTGGAAACAGCAGTGTGTGGGGAGGCGATAGGATAGAGCAGTGTTTCTCAACCTTTTTTGAACAAATGCCCCCTTTACCTCATCATAAGCCTCCCAACGCCCCCTTGACTTCATCATCAGCCTGACAATGCCCCCCTTAGTATTCAAAAACGAAATGGACTAATGCCCCCTAATGGCATCAAAGTACCGCCCCCTTTCAGCTGTATCCATCTCAACGCCCCCCTTGAGCTGCACCAATGCCCCCTGGGGGGTTGTACCGTCCCCGTTGAGAAACACTAAGATAGAGGGACAGAGAGGGAGAGAGGAAGGAAGGAAAAGGGAGAGGAGAGGGTACATGTACGGAAGAATGGACTGGATGAAGGGAAGGACTTGGATAGATAGCTATAGGGGAAAGAAAGAAAGAAAGAATACAGAGGGGAAAAAACAGCAAAGAGAAGGAAGGGCATACATAGTAGTCAGTGAGGGGATGTAGTAAGGGACTGATACAAAGTGACGTGTATCAAGAAAAAGATAGAGTGGAGAAAGGAATAGAGAGAGAAGGAGAGGGAGAGAGAGAGAAGGAGAGGGAGAGAGAGAGAAGGAGGCAGAGGACCGGGGCACTGCAGTGGCCGTGCGTGGAGCCTTTGATTAGTAACGGTTGGATCTGCATGTCAGCTGACGGAGATATGAGGTTAAATTTAGAAAAGGTTCAGTGAGGCAAACAGAACTTACAGTGTCGGAAGGCAGCCATCCCAAGGCCCACACTTAACTTAACCGCACCTAAAATCTGCAGCCAGAACACAGCTAAGCCTACACTACACTGAGAATGCAGGGGTTTTATGGGAAAAGTACAACATTACTTTTTTAATGCATAAAAGAACGACTTTTAGTGTTAAAATGAAACAAGTTTTAGGACATCTTTTCACACTTCCTCAACATGAAGGCGGTGGGCTTTTGAATTCATTATTACGCAATAGCTGGAAACAAATACGCAGTGGACAAAAGGGGAGAGGCTATTGCTGCTGCTGCTGCGGCTGCTGCTGGGTCAGTCTTGGCTCGCATGTCACTGTTATGTGAACCACCTACTCAACACAGACAATAGCTCCCATAAGAAAAAAAAACAAAAAACCAACAACAGGCATGTGGAAAATGTGATGCAAGACATGCATTATTGAAGACACAATCAGCTCTCTTCCCCACCCCCCCCCCACGTTTCCATGCTGCCAGGGCTGGACTGGCCATCTGGCATAGCGGGCATTTCCCAGTGGGCCCGCACCCTTGAGGGCCCCTATTTTCAGAAATGCAAAATATATATATATATACATTTCTGAAAATAGGGGCCCACAAGGGTGAGGGGCCCACCGGTGAGTCAGTTCTGCGGCGCTAACTATGGGGTGGGGGCACCCCTTTAATGCAAAAGTGCCCGTGCCCTATTTCCCCCCAGTCCAGCCCTACATGCTGCAGCTAGCTAACTCCACGCTCCTCTGGCACTAATCAGCCTGGAATCTCACTGGGGAAAAAGAGCTTCTTTAGTCTGCATGTAACCAGTGGCATTTTAACCCTTTGGTGCATAGTCTCTATAATAAGCTTGTTGTTACCAAATGGTAAAGTCATAGCAAAATTCTGATGATGTAATTGAGTTTTCATCAGTGCTAGTTTGAACTGTTTGAACATGCATGTTCAGTACTGACCAGTAAATCTAATATCTAAGTACTCTAGACAGCTGGACACAATGTACTACAAAAATGTAAAACAGCAACTACTTCACTAAATAAATGATTTAATAAATGTTTACTTTCTGGTCAGGGTGTCTTTTTCATTGAGGTGGACACACTAAATTAGGCTACCTTTCTCTCAAGTGTGATGTAAGAATCTATTTTCTTGTAATGTAGATAATCTGTATGCCACTCAGTCATGAAGTTCAGAAAACGAGTTAAACGAAACTGGCTAAGTTGTTTCATTATAACTTCACAATTTAACATCATGCAAAACCCACGGCTCATCGTACGTACATCTGCACCTGTTCTACCTGGCAGGCTTAGATGATGGCCTGTGGTCTGGCCCTGTGGTCTCTGTAATACAGTGTTGCCAGATTACGATATCTATCGTATTTGTACCATATTTTTGTCCATTTTGTCCTCTGTATGATCAAAAAAACATGATGTACGATAATTTCAGAGTTGCCATTCAGTTTATTTAGATGCCTTGAAACAACAATTTGGGTCTTGAACGATAATTTCCTCCCAAAAAGTCCCCCCAAAAAACGATACTTTTGACGTTTTGGTACGATAATTCAGTATTTTCCATCTGGCAACACTGCTGTACCAGTGTGTTTGCCCCGTGGCCACGAGAGCAAACTGTCATGGCGGCAGCAGGCAGCAGGTGCTCCGCGGAGACACAGGATAGCGGCCGGCCAGCTGTGTGTGTTCACACACCTAAATCATTATCACTCAGCTTGGCTCACACACACACACACCTGCAGCAGCGAGGTCACATTTGTTTATTTTATACTCTCTCTTCTCTCTCTCTCTCTGTGTGTGTGTGTGTGTGTGTGTGTGTGTGTGTGTGTGTGTGTGTGTGTGTGTGTGTGTGTGTGTGTGTGTGTGCGTGTGTGTGTGTGTGCGTACGTGCGTGTGTGCGTGCATGTGTGTGTGTTGTGTGGTGTGGTCTGTGTGTGTGTGTGTGTGTGTGTATGTGGGTGTGTGTGCACAAACATAAATCATTCAGACTCGCTCACACAAGGCATCTAAAGTAATGATGTGGGAATAAATATCCTGAAACATTGATCTGTGTGTATGTGTGTGAACAATGGCTGGGTGCTATTTTTGACATGACAAGGCTTGTCTCGCATGGTCAGGTTTGACAAGATTCCCGGGTTCTTGGTAAATGGTAGCCTAGATCAAAGCCAATGCTGTTTCCCCAGGGCTATTGCATTGGAAAGCGATAGCAGAGAGAGTAGAGAGAGAGAGGTTCCATTGGCCCATTGTTTCCGGGTTCTATTATTGGGGAGGGAAATCCCCCTTTAGGCAGACCTAGGCAGACCTGAGGACTGTTCTATTCAATGCTAGGAGCATTATGACACGCCCCTTTAGGCAGACCGGAACCTGGTCACGTTAGGTGCCCATAGAAACCTATTATGTTGGCATATCTCTATACTTAAAGAATCTCTGGCGATAGCAGGCGAAAGCCAGCAGCAAGCAGAGTTGCCAGATGAGTGTGATGATTTCCAGCCCAAAAAATGCTCAAAAACCGGCCTAGAAAAACAAAATCCCGCCCAATTCTATTGATTTCTATGACAAAAATTGGGCTGGTTTTTCTGCTAAATGCCATTTTTACCAGCACACGGCCATCCTAAGCAGCCCGATTGGGCGGGAAACAGCCCAATCTGGCAACAATGGCTGCAAGCCGGTTCAACATCCTGAAGCATTTGAGCATGTTGTGTGGTGTGGGGACCACCCTGGTACGTGTGTGCGTGCTGCTGGCGTGTGTGCGTTTGAGTGTGTGTCTATGTGCGTGTGTGCGTGCATGAGTGTGTTTGTGTTTATATGCATGTAATTATGTGTGTGAGATTAATTCGTTTTCCCATTCATTCCTAGTCTCAGTTCATTTTTACCTCCACGGACGGTATGTTTTCGGTCTCGTGCAATTGTCTGTCTGTCTGTCTGTCTGTCGGTCCGCAGGATAACTCAAAAAGTTAAGTTGTTGGAAATGACAAAAGGAACAAGTGATTACATTTCGATGGTGATACGGATCAAAAGATTCTTCACCATTGCGGCATATAGGGCGAAATTTGACATTCCAGTTTCTCCACAAAAACAAGACAGAAATCAAATGTTCTATCAAACAGCTTTCTTGGCGGAGGTCTGCACTCTCTGAGTGCATTTCTGGTTAGACGATACTTTCACATTTTTGTTGCGTAATTGTTTTTATTCAGCTCTATTCTTTCTTTTAGTTGTAGGTGTAGCAGTGCAACATGAGACATCACTGTGTGTGTGTGTGTGTGTGTGTGTGTGTGTGTGTGTGTGTGTGTGTGTGTGTGTGTGTGTGTGTGTGTGTGTCTGCATGCGTGTGTGTGCAAGTGTGTAATGTAATTTGTGCATCTATGTATGTGTAATGTGCTGTGTCTATGTAGTGTATGTGTACAGGGCCGGATTAAGATGGCTTGGGGCCCCTAGGCTACAGATTGCTGTGGGGCCCCACACGGAGGGCAAATTTCGTGGACAGTGACAGTAGTATACAAAGACAGTGTCATAATTATGAGCTTGGAATGAACATGTATACCAACTGTACTCAACACAACAGATCATTTTTTCAGTATTGCATCTTGTCACAATTCTACAATTTTCACCTTTGGCCAATCGGGAGACCCCTGGCAAGTGGGGGCCCCTAGGCTGCAGCCATATCTAGCCTGTGGGGGCCCCTAGGCTGCAGCCATATCTAGCCTGTGGGGGCCCCTAGGCTGCAGCCATATCTAGCCTGTGGTGGGGGCCCCTGGCAGGTGGGGGCCCCTAGGCTGCAGCCATATCTAGCCTGTGGTGGGGGCCCCTAGGCTGCAGCCATATCTAGCCTGTGGTGGGGGCCCCTAGGCTGCAGCCATATCTAGTATGTGGGGGCCCCCTAGGCTGCAGCCATATCTAGCCTGTGGGGGCCCTAGGCTGCAGCCATATCTAGCCTGTGCGTGAATCCGGCCCTGACTGTGTGCTTACTGTAGTGTAGCAGGGCAGGGCTAGCAGCAGGGTTAGGTGGGGTCTCACTGGTGCCTCATGATGCCCTTAGAGAGCAGTCATCCGTGACCGACCGTGCCAGAAAACAGGGAAGCCAACCGCATGGGCTGTCATTGGGGAAAAAGAGGCCAGTTGTACCGGGCCCATGGCAGGGAGAGAGGGACCGAGCGAGGCAGAATTGGGTACTCATTACCAGGGACGCTGACAAGGCGGGGAAAAAGGGGTCAGTTGTCCTGGGCCCTGGGAGATAGGGGGCCCATCATTGGTTCCTCATTACATTGTATGTATAGGGCTGGGGGGCCCTTTCAGACAAATTTGTCCTGAGCCCAGTCAAAGCTGTCAGGGACCCTGCTCATTACATTATATATGATGAATTTCCCCCTGGGGGTCAATAAAGTTACTCTACTCTACTCTACTATATATGGGGACCTTCCAGATGATGTTGTCCCAGGATAAGGCCAAAGCTGTGCCCGGTTGTGCCTGACTGACACTGTAGTAAAAAAAAAGAAAACCCTGGATAAGCTGTGCTGAGGCAGAGCCAAGCCAAGCCAAGCCAAGCCAAGCCAGGCTAGCAAGTTGCTGATCACAGCCAGCAGAGCAGAGAGCTCATCACAGACACAGGGCCCATGATGATGGAAGCCAAGCGCCTGGCCTGCCCTGCCAGACCACAGCTGATCTGATCTGCTGACGCTGATGGGAAGCGTGGCCAAGGCATTACAACAATGAATGGCCCTGCCGCCCCCGCCCCCGGGCTCTGTGCAGGAGTGTTTACGGGGGGAAACAAAAGGGACAGTTGTCCCAGGCCCAGGGGGGCATTGCATTGTATCTATTGGGTTGGGGGGCCCTTTCAGATGACTTTGTCCGAGCCGAGGTCCATCCAAAGCTGTCAGCAGCAGCCATGGCTCTGGGCTCCGCCAGGCCACACGACTCAACACTGCAGAACGAACGTGTGACAGGACAGGGCCGCTGACTAATTTGGCTAGGTTCGTCACAAAGCCATCTGAACAGCCCCTCTTCTCAATACATACTACAACGCAATGGAGTCCAAATTCTGGACCCCTCCCCTCCTCTCTCCCGTGGCCAGAAACAACTGGCCCCTTTGTCACCCCCCCCCCCCTTTTCGGCTTCCCTGACTGAATGCATTACACCATCCACCAGCCATTCCTGGACCGTATTGGCCTGTCCTGCCCCAGTGTTGCCAGATTGGGCGGTTTCCTGCCCAATTGGGCTGCTTAGGATGGCCTTGTGCGGGAAAAAATGGATTTTGGAGGAAAAAAGACCCAATTTTTGGCCATAGAAATCAATAGAATTGGACGGGATTTAGTGCTTCCAGGCGGGTTTTGAGAATTTTTTTGGGCTGGAAATCATCAGCCTCATCTGGCAACCCTGGCAATACTCTACACAGCGCTGCACTGCTCTACACTGCTGGGCTGCCTGCGCGCTTGAGGATTTTCAAGTCGGGTTCCCGCCCTATTGCATCATGCGTCACACCACTCTCACACACCACACCACACCACACCGCACCACAGTACTGTCCCAGAGGCCAAACAGCACTAGTAATGTACTAAGACAGCTCACTTAGCGTCCCATGAGTTTCATAACTTCAAATGGCTATCTACTGTAGTAGCTTGGCTAGGCTATGCTATGTGTGATTGCATGCTACTCTACCTCCTACACACACAAAAAACAGAGCAGTCATCTCTTTTAATAGTGCTTTGTGTGGAAAGCATCTACTACATTAAATATCCTCCCACAGTGTGCAAAGAAAACAGAACAGTGTGCCTTTTGAGTTTACTGTACATGGTCTGTACATGGCCTTAATATCTTGATATCAGCGTCAATATCTGCCTGTGTGATCATGTGGAATTCCCATTTTGTATAAATACCTTTGAATGAAAATAAATGTGGGGATAGCCTTGGGGGTATGAGGAGGAGGGCATGCACTTGCACATCAAATTAATGTGCGCATGGTGGTGTCTAAATATGTGCCGTTAAACGACGGCGATAAAAGTTACACAGGGACAGTTGCCGTGACATCATAAAAGTAAGCTGTGGCCGGGACAGTATTCCGTCTTGGAATGCATCCTTGGGTTACTGGGGTGCAGCGGAGCGGGATCAGTTTCCCGCACTAGAAACCTCCACAGCCTGCATGCATGCATGCAACCACACACACACACACACACACACACACACACACACACACACACACACACACACACACACACACACACACACACACACACACACACACACACAGACACACTCCACCCCAAAACCTCCATCCTATTTCGGCCACGATTACACATGAGCCCAGCAATCCCTGAGAGTGGCAGGCAGGCCGACTCAGAGGGGGTCTGGCAGGCCTCAAAAGCTGATGTCTGACCTGGGGGGAGTAGGGGGGGGTAGGGGGGCTCTCCTCCTCTCACTCACTCTCCTCCCTCTCTTGCATACGCCGCCGCACGCCACAAAACAACCAGATCAGGTCCTCACTCAAACTAGCCCCTGCCCCTGCCCCTGCCCCTGCCCCAGCCCCAGCCCCAGCCCCAGCAATCCTGCCTCTACCCCACCTGCAGTCCCTGCCCCAGCCCCAGCCCAAGCAACCCTGCCCCTACCCCAGCCGCAGCCCCAGCCCCAGCCGCAGCCCCAGCCCCAGCCCCAGCCCCAACCCTAGCCCCACAGCCGCAGCCCCTGCCCCAGCTCCAGCCCCAACCCTAGCCCCACAGCCGCAGTCCCTGCCCCAGCTCCAGCCCCAACCCTAGCCCCACAGCCGCAGCCCCAGCCCCTGCCCCAGCTCCAGCCCCAACCCTAGCCCCACAGCCGCAGCCCCTGCCCCAGCTCCAGCCCCAACCCTAGCCCCACAGCCGCAGTCCCTGCCCCTGCCCCAGCTCCAGCCCCAACCCTAGCCCCACAGCCGCAGCCCCTGCCCCAGCCGCAGCCCCAGCCCCAGCCGCAGCCCCTACCCCAGCCGCAGCCCCAGCCCCAACCCCAGCCCCAGCCCCTGCCCCAGCTCCAGCCCCAACCCTCTAGCCCCACAGCCGCAGCCCCTGCCCGGCCACATGACCTCCCAGCCATTTGTGTGTGTGTGAGCTGTAAAGGGCAGCCAGCCATATCCCCATACAGTGCACACTTGCTGATTCACATGATATTGTACCTTGCTGTCTATTGGGTGTGTACACAGAAAAACAAAATGGTGTTCAGTTCACACAGTCTTGTCAAGGCCTTACTGTACTTTAGCTGCTTGCAGGAGAGTAACCTATAGAGCTGTTCACATAGGGTGACCAGACGTCCCGGTTTAACCGGGACAGTCCCGGTTTGGAGTTGTGTGTCCCAGGTCCCGAGCAAACTCTGTCGGGACACAAATATGTCCCAGTTTTGGCCACCCACTACATTGCGCTATGTCTATCAGGGTAAATGTATGGAAAAGATTACATGTTTACCTGCCACAACTAATGGCAGCCAGCGCTTGAATAGAAAGTCTGAAGGAGTCACTTGCAATTTGTCATTCCGCCCTCTAAAATTGATTAGAATGCAGGGAATTGCATCTAAAAAATACACATTTTTCTGGGGGAGGACCCCCAGACCCGCCCGTCAAATATTGTCCTTCAGTAAAGCACAAAGTGTCCCGGTTTCAGGCTACATAAATCTGGTTACTCTATGTTCACAGCGATTAGTAACAAGCCTAATCACATGAACAATCACAAGAATCATGAACTAATAACTACAATGCCTTTACGTTTTAAGTGGTATTGTACATACAGTATACATGTGTTATATGTTCACATGAAAGGGGAAACCTGTTCCTGACATGCTAGAACATCAAGATAGTGGTAGGCCAACAAAGAGCTATGTGCCAACAAATGGAGGCTATTCATAGTTCTTTGTATCTCTTCAGACAAACGTGGTGACAATGACAATTAAATCTTGAATTTGAATCTCTCTTTCCATTCTTCAGGCACCAGCCATGTTTACCTCCAGCAATAAAATGTTTCTACATGCAGCACAGCCTAGCATGTGCGCAATGTGTCGTCTCTCACTGTTACGTAGCTGAATGGCTAGGTAAGTTGTCTGGTCTGAAAACAAATGTAATCTGGTCCCAGAGGACTGAACCCAGACATAGGAGATGTTAATGGACTGGAACATTACGGGTGGCTAAGGCCAGGCTAAGCATGTAGCCAGACTCTGTGCGTGAAATGATGTGTAATATGACAGGGCTGGGGTGCATTTCTCAAAAGCGTAGTTGCTAACTACATTTGCTACTTTGTTGGTTGCAATGCAATTTCCCATTGGCAACTACCGAAGTCTACTACTACACAGGTCACCACCATAGCTTAGAACTACGGAGGGCACCATTAAATAAAGAGGCACCTTGGGAGCCTTATATTTGCAAGAGAAACAGCTCTCTCAAAGAATGGGGAGTAAATGTAAATGAGTAAATGTAGGCCTATTAAATCTTTTTCAAGTAGCCTACCTATGCTCCCTTCCTTCCTCTTACAGTGACACAGTAACGATCCTGAATTAATGTGTATGTGGTTAGGATATGGTATGTACTGTATACAATTAAGCTGCTAGACACCTTCGTGTACTTGGCAAATAATAAACAAAGTAATCCTGATCTAGCCAACTCTACTTCTCAGAAGGAGAGGGACTTACAGTACACTACAGTGCAACAGTTACTTAGTAGGGGTGGTTGCCCAGCAACCACCAGTTCAGTTCTAGTCTTTCTCTGTGGCTTAAGTGTCCTTGAGCAAGACACTGGGCCCTATACTGCGCACGATAATGTGATCGGAGCCGTACACCACTGTCTATACAAACTGTGTATGAATAGTGACTGGGTGTCAGGCAATCATTGGACATAAAGCATACTGTCTTAAGTCCATGTATAAGTACTGTCTATGTCTATACTGTCTATGTCCTTACCTTAATTAGTCTATGTCTGTATGGGAAAGCAAGAAATGTAATTTCAAATTCTTTGTATGACCAGTGCATGTAAAGAAATTGACAATAAAACCTACTTGACTTGACTTGACTTGATCTTAGGTGTGCTGAGTCCAAGGATGGGAGAGTAGACTGTGAATGGGGTGAGGAGGGGTAGGCCTAGTGCTTGTGATGAGTATTTTGATGGGGATAGAGCACAGTCCAATTATTATCCATTTTCACACGTAACGAAACAACTTAAAGAAACTCCTGCACGATGAAGGTCTAGTACCGAAACGTCGTTATTAAAGAAATAACAGCGAAATGGTCAGTGTGCGGAAGTTTCTTTAAGTTGTTGCTGAGTGACCCATGGGCCATCTCCGACGCACCTGCCAGCTGAGGTGTGCGAAAAAAGTCGAAGTCACACGTAACGAAAGAAAACAAACCTGCCACCGCACACTGTTGCTGCTCACCGATTTATTAAACACAACGTTTCCGTCAGGTACTAGCCTATATAGGTGTGAGTGTGACCTATACAGTACACCTGACGAAGACGCCTGAGGTCGAAACGTGTTTAATAAATCGGTGTGCAGCAACAGTGTGCAGATTTTTCCTTCTTCTTTTTTTACGCGTCTTTGTTTGATCCAGCACCTGTTTTACTGGATGTGTGCGGCGCGCATCCCTCACCCTACAGCTGCTTTAATGGTGTCATACTGTACCCTCACACATCAAAGGCACCTTTACCCAGTGTGCAAAGCTGCTATTGCTGGCACAGCCTCAGTCATCAAACCTATTGGTGATCCCATGCATGTCACAACCAGGAAAAACAAACAAGGCAATTGCCCTGGGCCCCCAGAGGAAAGGTAGCCTGGGAACTCCCACACTGCCTTTAGTTCTACACAATCGTTTCGATCTGAAAGACAATCTGGGGTGGATGACTCATAACATCCAAGATCATGGGCACTGTGTCATAATGGCCAAGCATTCCGACCTTAACCGTTTCTGCCCAATCAGAGAGCAGGGCAGTGTGTCATAATAGCCAAGTATTGTCTCCCCTACGGAATTTACAATAGGCAACTCCCCAGACCTAATCTCACTTGTGATTAGGTCTGGTGTTAACCAGGCAAGAGGAAAGGGGCCCCTGGTAATGAATGGTTATATGTAGGGCCTACAGTAGGCCTATTTGTTTTCAAAGTTGAAGGAGAGGATTGTGCACATCCCAGGGAAAGGTGTAGGACGAAGGTCAACTGTAGTTTTGAGAGTGAGGAGTCCGCACACTTAGAATCCTTTTTGTTGTGTTTTATTTTTTCATGGCAGGATAACGTTTCGACCAACGTTTCGATGTTTCGGCCAACGTGTCGAAACGCTATCCTTTCATGGAAAAATAAAACACAACAAAAAGGATTCTAAGTGTGCGGACTCCTCACTCTCAAAACTACTTGTTTTCAAAGACAACAATGACAACCAATGTGAGTGAGGCAATAACTCCCTAAATTCGATGATCAAAAAGTGCAACAATACTGCTATGAAAATCTCTTTTGATGGTGGCCCTCCCCAATACATTGAAGAGGAAAAGATGGGCCCCACGCCCCCCCTTTGCCTAGGGCCCCAAATACCTTGAAATGGCCCTAGGACGTAGCCTGAGTAGCATCCTCCGTAGTGACCGCGCTAGCTCAATACTTTCGCTTGCTGACCACATCCGTGGTCAGCAAGCGAAAGTATTGAGCTAGCGCGGTCACTACGGAGGATGATACTCAGGCTACCTAGGACGGTGATCCACAGGGCAAAGACTCCAATCCATATCCTCTCCTCCTGACATCCTGACTGAGGCAGCTCAAAGACGCCTCGCTGGTTTGGGTCGTCCCCCTGGAGACTGGATCGGGAAACGAGCCAGAGGTTAAGGACCACATCTGTCTCTGTCTTGTTCACCAGTTGGCAGCATTCACTCAAGCAAGCCCGGCTAAGCTATACGTATCTCTAAATCCCATCAATGAGATCACTGTACATCATGGTGCCTGTGCTGTGCCGAGCCAATGGGTGCATTCCAATAAGTGACAATGCGTCCTCCACTTGTGCTTGTGGCCTCGTAACAGGAAGTAATATGTTGTGATGACATCACAAACAACAGCATTATATTTCAATATCTTGCAAAAGCTCAATTGTAAAGTCATTTTCTCATTTTCAAACAGGATGGTAAATGAAGAATAGTCCCCCAAAAATTGTTTTGGCTAGGCTGACAGCGGGGAAACATAATTGTTTTTTCCACGGAGGCAGGGCATCAGCAAAACGTGAGGCCACAAGCCCAAGTGGAGGATGCAAGGTCGCATATTGGAATGCACCCAAAGGCTCAGATGTGAACCATCAAAGCTGGTACTTCAGAAGATACTGTATCTCCCTTCATGGCAGGTCTTGTAATGTTTTGGGTTACGTCACTTTGTTCTGACATACGGGGGTGCAGCAAGATATTTTTAGCCGAGAAAAGCATTTCTGCTTCATATTATTATTATTAATAATAACAATAATCCAACAGTCTCCTTAAAGGGACACTGTGTGAGATTTTTAGTTGTTTATTTCCAGAATCCATGCTGCCCATTCACTAATGTTACCTTTTTCATGAATACTTACCACCACCATCAAATTCTAAGTATTCATTATGACTGGAAAAATTACACTTTTCATACAAGAAAAGGGGGATCTTCTCCATGGCCCACCATTTTGAATTTCCAAAAATAACCATTTTTAGCTGCAGAAATGACTATTTTCTCATACTAGAAAATATTTGTTAATTACTTAGTAAACTTTCATGTAAAGATCAAATTAAGCAATAGGCAGCCCAGTGTCAATGAGCAGCATAGTTGCAGTACTTACCTTTTTTGACCATTTCCTGCACAGTGCACCTTTAAATGATCTCCTGCCAGTGCTATTGAGGGTACAATCATCCTACTACTCTCTCAGCCAGCTGCCTTCCTGCAGAACAAAAACCTGTTAACACTGCTCATATGGTAATAAGTGGTATTGATAGCTCCGGGATGTTTCCTTATGAGAAAATGAGTTAGACCAGTGGTTCCCAAACTGTGGGCTGGGGCCCACTTGTGGGCTCTGACGGTATTCCAAGTGGGCTCTGAAATCACTATCCAAAAACCAATATAATATGTCTCTGTCATTCTGTTACCTATTTTTTTTAGTTGTATTGCTTACTGGGCCAGATGTGGGCCCCGAACATTAGTGAACATTTCAAGTGGTCCCCAAGTTGGGAAAGGTTGGGGACCTCTGAGCTAGACAGCATAATGATCGAGTGATCATTTACACAAGCCACTTCATCGCACACACTGGTCGTGGTGCAGCAGGTACAATTTATGACCACTTTGAGACAGAATGTACTAGCTGGGTAATGAGGTGTAGGAAAACAATGGGGCGTGTAGTGTAGAGAAGACCAGGGAAGGGAGGGAAGGGGAATGCAGCAGAGGCCATCTGAAATCCAGGGGCATGACACATTCATCTTTCAGCTATCTAGCTGTCTTCCTACAGCACCTGTCTATCTGTCTCTCTGTCTGTCTGTATGTCTGCATGTATACCTGTTTGTCTGTCTGCCTTTCTGTCTCTATGTCTGTCTGTCTGTCTCCCTGTCTGTCTGCATGTATACCTGTCTGTCTGCCTTTTTGTCTCTATGTCTGTCTGTGTGCCTTTCTGTCTGTCTGTCTGTATACCTGCCTGCCTGCTTGTCTGTCTGTCTGTCTGTCTGTCTGTCTGTCTGTCTATCTGTCTGTCCCATCTCTGACCCCAAGCGATATCGTAATGCTTTCAATGACAAGTCAGCTGAAATGTCTGCTCATGGGAGCAATAGGCCCTACAGTATAACTAAACCATGTGTCCTCCTGCTGCTATATCACCCTTCACTTGTGACATATAGGGCCTATCGAAATTTGGGGAACGTCGCATCTGTGATCCACACTGCTTGTGCTATTTATCCCTCTGTCAGCGATGCGTCCATGCTGGTATTTAATGGGGCCCTCTGCTGAGCACCATGACATATCAATGTTGACAATCTTGAAAATGACATTTATGAAATGAACCATGAAGTAGTGAGTACTCTAAGTGCAAAACATGATAGCCAGCCATCAACCTCTCGCCACTTAAAGTGGATTATGGTCGGCTGACTGTGAAATGACTCCTAACTGTAGGGATAGGCTAGGCCTATATGATCCTTATTCATTTTATTTTTTATTTTTTTATTATCCTCTACTCTCATTTACATTCTGTTTTTGCACTTAATTGTGCAGTAATTTCCTTCCATAACTGAATGTATTTTTTCATGCATTTTGAGGAAATAGTCCATTTTGCTTTCCCACTACATTTAAAACCATGTAGGCTGACCTATCTCTTTCCTGTTATAATTTTCTTGTAGGCCCAGTCCTACTTGTTCTGGCCCTTTAAGAAAAGATCCCAGCATTCAGTGCAAAATGATAACAATCGCAACACAACCTGCATACCGGTAGTCTACGAGCAGGATGATGTATTTTATTTGCAGATCATCTAACGCTGTGGATATCTAAACAAACTCGTTTGTTGATTCGATATTCTCGAAATTTTACATTAGCCTACGTATCTGAACAACATTATCTAAGAAAGCAACGTTATTGACCCATCTTTGATATAGCTTAGCGTACAGTTCGAAGCTAAAAGTTCTCGTGGAACATGTAGGCCTAGTAAATCTTAAAATCATCGTCTGCAAGTAATACTAGTTAAAGCGTTTACCTCTTGAATGCATTTATAACAATGCAAGCACGAAAGAGGAAAACATTTCCTGTTTCTGTCACCCACGGCCACGAGATTGACATTCCGAAGCGTGCGAATAACACAGTCCAGCCAAAGGGGGGCGCCAACGAGCAGAGTATAATCCACCCTTACTGCCAAAGCCAGTATTTCTCATGTAAAGGTAATAATCTCAAACTAGGACAAGACTTTTTCAACCAACCCTGTGTCAGCTTAGCCAAAGCTCTTCTTGGGAAGGTGAGGGAAAATACTAGATATACATATTTTTCACCCTGTTGATTTCCTGCCATTGCAATAAGAGCATGTTCATTCATATCAGGCCTATTGCCTTTTGTAAAATGTTAATGATGTATCTCACTGTCATTGTGCCACTGTTTGTTGTAAAGTAAATGTATGATCAGTATACCTTTCCTATTGCCTTTTTCTAGGACTTCACACCATAAGCTTTATCATATTAAGTTATTATTGTAAGTGACACCGTACAATCAAACTAGCTCACCTGTAGGCCTGTAGATGTAGGGTAAAAAGGACTTCAGTCCTAAGCACACTAACCACCTCCGAACTGTGTGGTGTTAAAAAAAACCCTGTGTTAATGGGCCTAATAAGCCTTGCAAACAAGCCACAGCCCCCAGCAACCTCGTTAGGCAGGCAGGCAGGCAGGCAGGCGGGGGAGACAGACCTCATTAGGACACACAGACACGATTCCTGACGTTCTTTTATGGACCCTTCCGGAATAAGGAACACTCATGTTTATGCCTCCATTTTAACAGTGTCTGGATGACTAGAGATAGGGAAGCCGGCAGGGGGGGCAAAGGGGTCACTTGTACGGGGCCCAGGGAGATAGGGGCCCCAGAATAGGCCCTACATTGTTTTTAGATTTGGGGCCCTTTCAGATGACTTTGTCCTGGGCCCAGCCAAAGCTGTCAGTGGCCCTGACTAGAGAGCTTTAGTGGTGGTGGGGACAAAGCGGTACATTTGTGGGATGGCATCCGGGGCTCTAGTGCTTAACCTAATTGCTTGTGACGCTAGTAGCATTTCCCCTCAGTGTGACTGTGCATTCTTACAGCCAAGTCAACCCACATACTGCAGTCATCACCATCATCAATGTGAAAGCACAGAGGGAGGGGACTGGCTGGGCTTTTACTGTGGGTTTCACACTTGGCTGGTCTCATTGCTTATTATTATTTATACAATGTCTTCAGACAACCACCAATGGCACAAGCTTCATAGCTCTCTTGCGCCATCTGTTGGGGTGTATTGTAAACAGCAAGCAGAATGGCATACAAACCCCAACTCCGATGAAGTTGGGACGTTTGGTAAACAGTGAATAAAATCAAAATGCTATCATTTTCAAAACATTCAATCTATTCATTAGATGGAGAATAGTGAAAAGACAACATATTAAGTGTTAAAACTGAGAAAAAATATTGTTTTGGGGGACATATGTACTCATTTCTAATTTGATAAATCCAACACGTCTCAAAAGAGTTGGGACGGGGACAATAAATGGCAGCAAATGTCGAGGAAGACTAAAAACAAAACAAAAGACAACACTTAACAGTTAAATACATTAACCGATGAGATGATTTTATATAAAAAACAGTGTTAATTCCTATCTTGGACATGATTTCACCAGCTTAAATGGTGGGTGTATTCCTTGTCATGTTTTGCAATGTTTTCCTTTCTGTAGTGCTTACAGTGTGACAGGTCTTGACCAAAAACCCACCATTTTATCACCTGCTGGTCCTTATGATGGAGCCAAACTGTTAAAACATAGTAGAGAATGCAATTTGACCTTACTATGTGGCAGTAATCGAAGATCTCCCTTCAAAATATAATGCATGAGTGGCTTTTCATGCTGTTTAAAACCCATTTATACCATTCAGCACTGTATTTAACTCTACAGATGAGTGAGAACATCTTAACCAATGCACTACTGCACCCGCATGCCATCATGGAGGCTGACTTTTGAAGCTAGCACTAACACAAGTTGGATGGTCCATTTTTACTGTAGCACAGGATGTGCAATGCTCTATTATTGTCAAAAAGAATGGACTTCTACAACTTCTGCTGACTTCTGTAAGCAAAGGACAGTTTCCCATGTCTTCTGGGTCTATTTCAAGTGAGCTCAGGTGCTTAGGAGAATGTTACACCCCTGTATCATTTTCATGCATTAAGCATTCTTAATATGGTACATTTTCAATAGCTCTAGCACTCCAGGAATTAGAGTGAGACTACAGCCAATATATATTTCATGATGTCATGAACCTATACAATGATTTTATTAACAAAAATATGTCTTATATACACTCAATCGTGGTAAATCAAAGGGAATTCAAAAATGTATGTAATAACTATGGTAATTATTCCCTTTGCATCTTTAATTCTGAGTGACTCGGCCTCTCTGTGATGATCTTATACCTGGACACCTATATTGTCCGTCAGTACAATTCATTTTGAAATGTTCTTCTTTGTTGTTTTATCTTATTTGGATGTTTACTAAATTTCACTGATCCCCGTCCCAACTCTTTTGAGACGTGTTGGATTTATCAAACTAGAAATGAGTACATATGTCCCCCAAAACAATATTTTTTCTCGGTTTTAACACTTAATATGTTGTCTTTTCACTATTCTCCATCTAATGAATAGATTGAATGTTTTGAAAATGATAGCATTTTGATTTTATTCACTGTTTACCAAACGTCCCAACTTCATCGGAGTTGGGGTTTGTACATACTGCAAACGAGCATGACATCAACATTAATATTTTTAGGCAGTGACAAATCAGAATAATATAAAATGGGGGGAAAATGGGGAGGGGGGGGGGTTATGCAATCACTAGATAGCACAATCTGTTGTATCTTATTAAATAAACCTGATGTATCAATCATGATTCATTCAATGATGATGAATGACGATGACAATGATGACTAGGGCTGTAACGATACACTCAACTCACAATTCGGTTTGTATCACGATTCATGACCTACGGTTCGATACACCCCACAATTTCACATTTGCCAACATTATAAACTTACTATGAATAAAAACTATGATAGTTTATAGGTAGAATAGGTTACAAGAAGCTACTAAACTAGAGGCTACTAAACTAAGTTTCTATTTAATAATGATGAAGCTTGGAAGCACTATCACTTCATATCATGTGGTTGTTTTCTGGGCTGATGGGTATCAAAACGTTAAAAGGGCGTATCACGATACTGCCTCTTTGTATCGCGATACAGTATCGTGACACTGTGTGTCACGATTTCTCGGTTCAATACAATATCGTTACAGCCCTAATGATGCCGGTGTGTGTGTGTGTGTGTGCGTGTGTGTGCATGTACATATGTGTGTGTGTGTGTCCCCGTGCGTCCGTGCGTGTATCGATCAGGTGTTGGTGCGTGTGTGTTCGGATGGCCAGGAGCTGCGTGGCCGGGTGGTGGAGACGGAGGCCTACCTGGGGGGCGAGGACAAGGCCTCCCACTCGGCCGGCGGCAAGCGAACTCAGCGCAACACGGCCATGTTCATGAAGCCCGGCACCATCTACGTCTACCCCATCTACGGCATCTACCTCTGCATGAACATCTCCAGCCAGGGTGAGGCAACTCAGATGACATACAGGGCCCCTGCTGAGAGAGAGAGAGAGAGAGAGAGAGAGAGAGAGAGAGAGAGAGAGAGAGAGAGAGAAGTAGAGAGACACACACACACACACACCTTTTATCCTTTATTATGTCGTATTGTTACTACGTATTGTTCTATGCTTTGGCAATACAAACGTAGAATTGTCATGCTAATAAAATATCTAATAGTAAATAGTTAATAGTGCTAATAAAGCACTTTTTGTATTTTTGAGAGAGAGAGAGAGAGAGAGAGAGAGAGAGAGCTCTTAATAATAATAATAATAATAATATTATTATTATTAATAATAATAATAATAATAACACATACATTTTATATAGAGCTTTTCATGGCACTCAAAGACGCTTTCCTTAATATAATATAAAACAAAACACAACATTACAAAGACATACAGAGACTCAACAGAACAAAACAAACGTAGACGGTAGTGGAAAGTTTTATGTCCATAGTACGTAGTGGCATGGAGCTGTACGGTGGGGTGAAGAGGTTGGCAAATCCACGACAGGGGTGGCGGTGAAATGGTCTGGGGATTTTTGAAAATCCACAGCCTCCAGCATGGCGGCAAGTTCGGTTTAGGGAGAGAGCCGAAACAAGCGGGTGACGTTCACGGCAGGGCGGTAAAACGCCACGGATGGAGCTGCGGAGACGCTGCGGATAGGCGAGCAGCAGGACGCCATGGCCGGGTCCACAGAGACGCCGAGGCTGAAAGGAGCATAGCCAGAGAGATATAGGACTGCAGTTCAGCCATTGAGACTCAGAGAGGGGAATTAGTGTTAATGATTTTTATGTTAACATAGTTAACTATGAACAGGGCTCTAAATTCACACTCGCAAACCCGCAAAATGCAGGCAGATTTTCATTTTGGCTAGTAGTGAAAACGATCTACGCGGCAATTTGGCTGGTAGCGCCCGATTGGAATAAATTATGAACGCCTAGCGTTCGTAGCCTGAACGCCTGTAGCCTACATCCATTGGTTAGTCATTTAATCACAGTAACGCAGCCTTACGCCTATCTACTGCCTGCTTCACGACGCGCACCAGAGCCACTGCTTGTATGCCTATGAATATGAATTTGACAGAAGGTAATAGGGCTGGTAAAATAATATTAGAAGTTCGAATATTATTTGAATATGGGAAAAAATTTGTATATTCGAACGTAAAAAATTAATATTCGAATAATTTGCAAAATATTGCGCAGGGCAGCGCGCGCATTGATTCTCCTCTGTTAAGTGTCAATGGTGCGTCCCTTACTGGCCTGTGTGTAGCTGCTGCAGTCACATGTCACAACAAGGAAGCAAGGACTGCGAGTTGCTTTGTTGATAGAGAGTAGCTTTGTGCATATTGTTTTGACATTTGAGCTCTTATTGCTGTTCAAACCGCATTGTAAGAAGTTGTCATCTCTCGTGAATGACTTACAACGTGGAGCTCTACACCCCCACCCCAAACTATGCACGGAATAAAAGTGAGCCAAGTGGTATGGAAGCTGGCGAGGTGTAAGTTAGCACAATGAAGTCGCAATAGGCTATAGCTTTTTTGTAGCTACAGGACGACAAGAGACAGTCACGAATTGCTTGAATTGGGCACGAGATGCACGAGACCAAAGCAGGCGGCATCAAGGAGTTTGTCAAAGCAGCAATGGAATCAAGCGAGGTACAGCCCAAATTTTAGTTGGAGAGGTTGGGTGACGCTAGTGTTTGTGTGTGTCTGTTCGCACGTGTGTGGGTGAGTGAGAGAGAGGGAGCGCGCATCCGCGAAGGTGCCGTTGTGAAAGACTATCTGGGTCCCCCGTACCAACTCCAGGTGATGGCAACACAGCGTTTGGTCAAAACGAAAGTCTATCAATCCTGGCCTGAATGAATACGCCCTAAATTAAGAGTGACATTTACTTACGACCAAATAACATTGCTTCTAACATCTACAGTCGCCAGTTACGGACCAAGTTCAAAGTGTTGCGCCACTAGGAGGGCACAGCCTGGCTAGTGTCGTGTGTCTACTTTCCCACTTCGAGTTTGTGTTGTTCGTATCTATTTGATCTCAGCACAAAATAAACGGGTAGAACGACATGCAATAGCCTTTTCCCCACTGTCTAAAGTGTCTATTCCGTGCCCAGTGCTTGTTTTTTTTGCGGGATTTTCTCCGTGGGAATTTAAAAAAAAATTAATTATAATAATACTATTCGAATATATTCGATATTCGGACCACATTTTAAGACCCATATTCGAATTTAATTTCTGGGGAATGTTACCAGCCCTAGAAGGTAAACAGTCTTTGGTGTATATTGTGGTGTATCCAGTCTTCAGCCCAGGTGTAGTGAATCCGGTAGAATCTGCCATTGACGTTTGTGCTTGTGGCCTTGTGATGACATCACAAGACATCATTGATCACAGATGTTTAATTCAATATCTTGCAAAATTCAAAGGTCATTTTCTCATTTGCAATCGGGATGTTGAATGGGGAAAAGTCAACCAAAAGTTGTTGTGGTTGGGCTGACAGTGGGGAAACTTCAAACTTTGGAAATTGTTTTCTCCACAGAGGCGAGGCATCAGCGAAGGGTGAGGTCATAAGTCACAGGTTGAGGACTAGGATAATGGAATGTATCCAATCAGAGGAATGAATTGTAAGGCGTCATGGTACCGTTATGGAGCCTGGGTAACTCTGAGAAAACACTCATTTCGCCCAGGAAGAGGGAAGAAGATTGGATTGTGCATTACTGTTCTGACTACTTTAACCCGTTAAGACACAGCGTTATGAATTTGCAGTTACTAGAATGGCAATGACCAAGTCGTAGTGCATCACTAAAGGCCCTACGCTTTGTCATAGTAGTGTACTACTACGGTAGTTAACTTTTCAAAGGCTATTACAGTGATCCACTGGTGGAATCGCATGCATTATGGGGCTACAGAGATGTAGCCTGGCTCTCACGCAGACCCTTCGTGCTTCGTGCATCTTCGTTAAACTTCGTGAGCTCGCACGAGGTGAGAACCAGGTTAACAGAGATGTGGCTGACTACCCTTACTGTTACCAAAATTGTGACGAGCAAGGTGTAACTTGTTAGTAACGCCCTAATAATTCTACCTGGGTCTGTGGAAAATACTACCCGGGCTCCGCCCTCGCAGTGACGCAACACCTTCGGCTCTGCTACATTTGCTGAGGAAAAAAGCTCGATCAGGTACATTCTTAGTTGCCCCTGGCAGGGGAACTCCACCCACTTTGTCAGGAAGCAATCAACTTTGAGCATCTCCAACGGTCCTGGGTAGAGGCGTGTTCAAGGCAGTGACGTGGTTTAAGCAGAGATGTTCTATTGGGACTAAGAAAATGTTTGGTTTAAACTTTGGCTCAGCCTTTTCTGCCCTCGACCAGTAGCAAACCAAGGGAGGTAGGTCAACCATGCCGTTTGAAAATGTTAGTTGTTATGCTCTTGGTCAGACCAAGTCTCGAAGAAATGTGAAAGTCATGATAATCAGGCTAGAAAATAAGGAAAAATGAATTGGCCAACAGGTGGTTCTATCTGCACTAACTATTTATTCTAGTTTGCTTTCTAATTACATTTACATTTACATTACATTACATTTAATGACTACATGCTTTTGTCGGAACTGATACCAAGCTGCTGTTGTCGGAACTATGATACCAAGCTACTGTTGTCAGAACTATGATACCAAGCTACTGTTCTCAGAACTATGATACCAAGCTACTGTTGTCGGAACTGATACCAAGCTGCTGTTGTCGGAACTATGATACCAAGCTACTGTTGTCAGAACTATGATACCAAGCTACTTCCCTCCCACTGAGCCAGGGAACCATAGAAACTGTAGCAGGCAGCTCAGGCTGTTCTCATGTGGCCTACATAGTGTTGTCATTACACTTACACACAAGCAACAATAACACATAGGCTGTCCCCTTACCTCCCAGCATACACACACGCACGCGTACACACACACACAGATACACACACGCACACGCACGCGTACACACACACACACACACACACACACACACACACACACACACACACACACACACACACACAGCAACCTGCAAGTTTCTGAAAGCTGCAACGGGGTCAGCTGATATTGTTTCTGTGGTGTTTTCGGACCCAGATTGCTATTTATTCATTATAAAGGACACGTCAGATGCAATCAATGGGTTAAGTGCTATGGGTGTTGGAAGGCACACGCACGCACGCACGCACGCACGCACGCACGCACGCACGCACGCACGCATGCACATACAGACACACACACACACACACACACACACACACACGCACACAAAGCTACACCTCTTCACTGTAAAAAGAACACATTGGCTGTCCCCTTTCCTCAAAGCATGCACACGCACACGCACACGCACACGCACACACACACACACACACACACGCACACGCACACGCACACGCACACACACACACACACACACACTCACACATACAAAGCTGCACCTCTTCACCGTAGAAGGAAGGAGACAGAATGGAGCCTGTCTGGCTTATTTCTAGAGCACATTCAAATTGTGTGTGTGTGTGTGTGTGTGTGTGTGTGTGTGTGTGTGTGTGTGTGTGTGTGTGTGTGTGTGTGTGTGTGTGTGTGTGTGTGTGTGTGTGTGTGTGTGTGTGTGTGTTTGTGTGGTACACAGAAGGGGTGACGGCCATTTCATTTCCGTGTATGTGTGTGTGTGTTGTATGTTACACAGGAAAGGTGACGGCCATTTCATTTTCGTGTGTGTGTGTGTGTGTGTGTGTGTGTGTGTGTGTGTGTGTGTGTACGTATGTGTGTGTTGTGTGTTACACAGGAGAGGGGGCGGCCGTGCTGCTGCGTGCCCTGGAGCCCCTAGAGGGCCACGCGGCGATGCACCGACTCCGGGGGGCCCGCAGGAGAGAGGGCTCGCGGCCCCTGAAGGACAAGGAGCTCTGCAACGGGCCCTCCAAGCTGTGCCAGGCCCTGGACATCCCACGCGCCTTCGACCGCCGCGACCTGGCCGACGACCCTGAAGTCTGGCTGGAGAGGGACACAGACAGGGGCGCAGGGAGGGAACCAGAGAGGGACCCAGAGAGGGACCCCGAAGACAGGGACTCAGAGGGGGCCGCAGGGGACAAGGCGCCACCACCACTGCAGGGTGATGGAGGAGAGGTTGATGTGGTGACGTCCATGCGTATCGGTATCGAGTCCCACGGCGAGTGGGCCACCAAGCCACTGCGCTTTTACGTGCGGGGGAACCCCTGTGTCAGCGTGCGGGACAAGAGGGCAGAGGCCCGGGGCGGCCAAGCAGATGTGCCGAAAGTAGTTACGTAGGGCTGCAGAATATATCGAAAATGTGTCAAAATCGTGATAACAAGAGTGGCAATATGTGTATTGCTCAACATAAACAAATGCGCAAGAAGCCCGCCACGACCGAAGCCACGCCCCCAACATGGACTGACAAATTAGTGACAAGAAAAGCACTAGGCTATATTTCTAAATATTGTTTAAATATCGTTATCGAGATATTGCATGATGTTATCGAGAATCGATTTTTTTCTGATATCGTGCAGCCCTAGCAGCTAGCCTGCTGTCGCTAGTAGAACTCAATTGTGGACTCGGCGTGTGAGAGCCTGATGATGAGACCGTCCTTCAGGGGGAAAAAATTCTATGTTTTATTACACCACTCTTCTTGTACTGTATTTTGTGTGAATGTGTATGTTTATGTAGGCCACCAAACCTGAATGCTTTTTACATGTTAGGGAACACCATTTTGCCTCTTGTCCACTGCCGGTTTTCTGGTAGGCCTACAGCACGACTTGGCTGCCACGTTTTGCTTTTGGAATAGGCCCAACATAGCATAATCGTAAAGTAAAAAGTGGCGGCCGAGTCGCGCTGCGTGGAGCTGTAGGCCTACCAGAAAACCGCCAGTGGAAAAATGAGCTGAGCATGTAGGACAGGAGGGCAGAGGCTGATGCCGCGCACCACGCAACCTGACAACTGTTGCAACAGAATATGTGCAGGCACATTTGAACTATGATGGGAATCTGTTTAAACATAAATTTACAGCAATTTTAGTCCATTTTTGTTAAAAAAAAAAAAAAAGTTTGGCCCGCGATTTCGATGCTGATTTTGATTTTGACCCTCGGTCAATTTGAGTTTGCCTAAGGCATACAAGGTCCTCATAATAACACAAATGACAACCAATAGCCTACAGCATGACAGAAGATATTTACACACATCATAAACATGAGGTACATGAAAAATACAAAAAAGTAACAGTAAAACAATGTTTGTTATTAATTTATGACATCGGCGTCAGTGTTACCGAGCATTTATTGCTATCTTATGTAGGTAAACCTGTGCTTGACAGTCAATATACTGGGAAATAAATAAAGAACAGGCCCACCTCTGTCAGAAAATTGCTTTGTCTTGTCACAATATCTATATGCTCATTAAGCAAGGAAAAAATTTGAAATACCTGGCTAAATATCTACACATATCTACTATTATATAGTACAATTATATATAATATTTATAATAAATACGTTTTAATAATAAATATATAATAAATAAATATATGATAAATATATAATAAATTATATTTTATTTTTTCTACCCTTTTTTGTTTTTAAGTAATGAGGGAATCCATTCATGGTTCAAGAGGCATCACCTCCACTCCACTCGTCACACTCCTAATGTCAGTGCGGCATCAAAGCTGGATTTCATGATCATGAAAGTATTGTCATCACCAGGGTTGACGGTCTGAGGGCAATGCAGCTTATGAAATATTAGTTCATGCTAAAAAACAATGCTTATTTCATTGCCCTAAAATCTAATAATCCCATACCCTCACCAATCACAGTTGAGTTCCTTCATCAATATAACTATAAAGGTATTAGGTAGCAAATGGGTGGAGACACTTAACCCTTGTAAGATGTTTGAGTCATTTTGACCCGTTTTCAGTTTTTGGCTTGAGAAAAATAGGATCAGTTATTATTCTTTCTCTCTCTGTATCTCCCACTCTCAAAAACATAAATAAACAAAAATTCACAGGCAGGGTGAGGGGAACATGATGGTGAATATGAACTATGCTTCTTTTTAAATGTTTCATTATTTTTCTATAGGCCGGGGGCAAATTGACCCGAACACCTTCTATGTAACCAAAACACGAACACTGTACAAGGGTTAAAGGTGCACTGTGTAAGATTGTGGCCAGAGTAGGTATTGCAACTAGGTTGCTCATTGAAACTGTGCTGCCTATTGTCAAATATGATGTTTTCATGAATATTTACTAAATAATTTTTACAAGTATGACCAAATTAGAGTATTTTTTGCGCCTAAAAATGTCTATTTCTGGAATTTCAAAATGGCGGACCATGGAGAAGATCCCCCTTTTCATGTATGAAAAGTGCCATTTTTCTATTGATAATGAATACTTAGAATTTGATGGTGGTGGTAAGCATTGATGAAAAAGGTAACATTAGGCCTATTGTATGGGATGGGTAGCATGAATTCTGGAGATAAACAACTAAAAATCTTACACAGTGCAGTGAAGACTGAAAAAAGTCCCTACTACGTATGTCATCTGGCAGTCAGACTTTGGGAACACATCACTGATATTCCGAAAGTTAGCCTTCCGACTGACATGTTTTCCCCAGTGTTTGGTTGACAGGAGTGTGAGTAGGAGGTCTGGGCTGACCGGGCCAAGCTGGAGTAAGTCTGGAGATCCAGAGCAAACAGTTGCTTTCTGTTTCTCAAGTCAGCACTGGACAGCACTTGAGCGGCAGTAGCTGTCCTCACTGAAAGCCTGGCAAGTGCAACTGAGTCACAACAACACACTACAGTGCACACAATGGAGTTCAGTGCCTTACTTTTAACCCATACTGCATGGGGAGCAGTGTGTTTGGACAGTATTGCAATATTGCAGTACAGTACAGGACAGATTCGCTGCAGAGTGGGAGTTTGCTACAAGGCGGGGGATGAAGGGGGGGGGGCACTTTGATGACCATGATGCTTGGGGTAAACACCAACATTTACAGGGTCAGGCATGGTATGGTACATTACATTACATTACATTACATTACACACAGAGGCGTATCTTGTCACCAGGCTAGGCAGGCAGCCGCTTGGGGCCCCCAAGCCACTATGATGAATAACAACTCACACTTTACTACAATAGTGGCGATTTTGTTTCAAATGTTCATTCCTTTGCATTTTCGCTTGGGGCCCACCTGGGCCTAGAATCGCCTCTGATTACACATAGATTATGCTTTTATCGAAAGTGACTTACAGTTGTTTTACAGGGTATTGTTTACAGTCCCTGAAGCAATGTGGGTTGAGGTGCCTTGCTCAAGGGACACTTCAGCCATGGATGGAGGTGTAGGGAGAGGTAGAAATGGAATTGCAACCTGCACCCCTCAGGTCTTCAGACCACCTCCCTAACCATTAGGCCACGGCCACCCCAGCAGTGAGCTCAGTCAAACACTCAACCCACTCTCCCTTCACTGTCAGCCTCTAGCCAGCCAGGCCACTGACAACGCTCCCCCCCCTCATCCCCACCACCATATCTGCGACTGAACATTCCACCTGCACTACTACATCTGTGACTGAACTTTCAACCTGCACTAACTCAAAACATACACATGCACACACACACACACACACACACACACACACACACACACACACACACACACACACACACACACACACACACACACACACACACACACACACACACACACACACAAGCACACTGCACTTTCTGCACTAAACCCAAACATACACACACTGACACACAACTCATACTCACACACATACACACACACACACACACACACACACACACACATACACAGGTACACACACACAGACGCACACCGCACTTTCTACCTGCACTAAACACACACACACACACACACACACACACACACACACACACACACACACACACACACACGCACACACGCACACAAAACACATACAAACACACACACACACATACTGCTGCTGGTGTATTTAATAAAAACCTTTTTTTAATTATTTATTTCTTCAAATGCTACTATTACTATGTCAGAACGCTATAAAGGACTTTTAGAAAAAAGAACAACAAAATACCTCCTCTTAATGTATGTTCTCTACAAGTCTTCTGTTGTCCAGTCTTGCACTTTAAATGTCTGTATGAGCAATGTCTACGTCCATACTGTCTATGTCCATGTATGAGTACTGTCTATGTCTATACTGTCTATGTCCTTACCTAGATTAGTCTATGTCTGCATGGGAGAGCAAGAAACGCAATTTCAAATTCTTTGTATGACCAGTGCATGTAAAGAAATTGACAATAAACTTGACTTGACTTGACTTGACAGTCTCCAGGGCATTTGCATGAGGCTTTGATAGGGAGGTTTCCTAACCTTTAAGAGTGTGGGTTTTTGAGCATTCTATAAAAAGAATGCATTCTATAACAATGCAAGATTCTACAATTCCATATTTTATTGAATGACGCCCAGAATTCCATAGAACTTTCACTGCCCGAACATTCCCGTCACACCGGTGTGACGGTACACTCTTAAAGGCTAATGGTCTACCATCTAACTCTAGTCATGGGCAAGCGATTAGGGTGTCAGACTTGTAGCCCAAAGGTTGCCGGCTCGACTACCGACCCGCCAGGTTGGTGGGGGGAGTAACTAATGAGGGCTCTCCCCCATCCTCCTCCATGACTGAGGTACCCTGAGCATGGTACCGTCATGTCGCACTGCTCCCTTGGGGTGCCATTTGGGGCTGCCCCCTTGCATGGGTGACATACTTTTAGTAGAGAAAGTGCGCTCAACTCCGAAAAGTTTCTTAAAAGGTCTTTGGGTGCGAGCAAACAGCAAAGTTCATGTATGGTAAAAAAGCCGCACTCCCGGATCAATTTCTTGCAGTTGCATGGGTGAGGCATAAAATGCTATTTTGTGTGCAGTGAACACTGAACACTTGTGTGCAGTGGAGTGCTGTGTCACAATGACAGTGGGAGTTGGAGTTTCCCAATTGGGCTTTCACTTTCTCTAGTTGGTTTGTATCCCTTACACCAGCTCTTCTGCAAAGCCCTTCCCTCACTGCTCCTACCCTCCCAATGCACCTCTCACTGGTCCCACACACCTCTCCATGCACCCCCTGATCTTTCTCTTCCTTCAGACATTACACATGCAGTGTTTTTCTTCTTATCTTAGTTTTTCTTCTTATTTCTTCTTATTTACTTTTATTCTCTATTGCGTTATAGAAAAAAAAGATCCCTTCCTCTGAGGTTAAGACAGACTGATTTTTAAAAAATATTATTCGGTCATTTGTTTATCAGCTGCATATTGATATTTAACCCATATTTGAGAAGCAGGGCAACAACAACAATCCATAGCCTAATTATGTTGGGAGGTATAGTCTAGGCCTCTTCGCAATATGGAAATGTGTATAAAATACTATAATGAAGTTTTGATGGCAAACAACACAGTTACTGAATGCAAACAAAATATGTGTTTCCCATTTCAATCAGTTGCATTTTAAGCAGGCTACTGTTGTGACTGTGTGAGTTCGTTTATCAGCAGTCAGTAGATGACCCTCCATAACCTACATTCGCCTTGAATCCTCCGATTATGTATGCGGCATATTTCCTTCGACGCACTTTCACACTTAGACCTATTTGTCCCATAATCCCCGTGCACTAAACGCTTGCGCTGATTAAATACCATGCACGGCCTGCCTTCCAGCTGGCGACGCGAGGGGATTTGAGTGGTCAGGCGGAGTGGTCAGGGTTAAGAGTCTACCTATTATGCCCTCGACATACAGATGTGGGTAAAGGGAGGGGAGCGGGGACGACGAGCACCATGGACAGATCATAACGCAGCAGCCAACCACTGGCAGCATCCTCTTACAGTCAACGGGATGGACCAATAGCGTGCCGTCATCATCCCCTTCTGTGTCATTCCGAAATCTGCGGATATCTGCGTCAAAGCGTGGAGATATCTGAGGTTCTGTTTTTGCGCAAGGGTCTATTTTGGGAATCCGTTTGATTTAACCGTTGATCTCATAGTAACGTTATTTTTTGTTTTTCTTTTCTGTGATTTTGGACGGGTTGTCCTACAGTAGTATTGTCTGAGGACGCACGAAAACAGACGTTGAATCTGTTCATTCGGAATGAATGGACACGCTATGCTGTACATCAGAGGCTGGCGTAGTGTACATTCAGGCTAGTATAGGATCGCTTGTTTTTCGAAAGCGTCAGAATCAGGTAGGATAACCTAAGAAAATGTAGTATAATATTCCACAAGTAGGGAATCGTATATTTGAAATGAGGGACATGAAGGAGAACGTCGATTCAACTGTCGAAATTATCACGTACAATATGCCAGCATACTGTTAAAGGGAACTCCAGGACCTTGGACAGCGGATATTACTCCAGCCACACTGATATTTAGCCAAGTATTATACCTTGATAGAAAAGACACAAGAAGGATAGCGGTGACGTATCCACACACTTAGTTTGACATGGATTTCATATGCTGATTTAATCCGATGGAAGGTAAGAATTATTTTTTTATTTTGATGTGCCGAGGCATATGCCATCATTGTGCTCATTGTGACTAGTGTGTAGCCCACAACATCCACGGGTCTAGGCCTGCTACATTACACATGAATTGGATTACATTTCTTGTTTATTTCATCTTTCATCTCGTTTCGTTTTCAAAAAGTAGGCCAAGGCATCGTTTTCTATACGACGACAAGTGGATGCAATAATTAACATTACAGCACCTGACCGTTGACATTGATTAGCCTCTGTCTATGCTATATTTTTTACAATTTCTTTTCGACATTAGACTATGCCTGTAGAATATATTTATACCATGTGAATTGAACAATGCATTTGGTTGAACCAGCAGACGAATATTGTTAATATCCATAATGTAACGCCGCAGCTATGGAAGGTGTTTACATAGAGGGCTTCCATTTTGAAACTAAGATGGATGCCAGCGCACATTCCGTTGTTTTCAGTTATTTCTGTCGGGCAATCTTTGCAATACAATGATCAAACAATAGATTTTTCAACGTGCTGTATGATTTGGAGCAGTGAGTGAAATTGGATGGTTTTCTAAAGGCGCGCCTGAAAGCCCCAACGTGTCCAAAATGGCGAACCATAAATCGACTCAAGTGAAATTCCATCACACCACGTTGTCGCCTTATGCTTTGACCATTAAAGAACCTGGGACGTGAAAACAGGACACAAATACCTTGTCAGTTACCACTTGACCACAAATGATTTGCATGCACAGTGTTTTAACTCCTTTAGTGTTGCATTAGGCATTAGGCCTATGGCAAAATGCTTTTGTTTGTGTTTCTGTTGTACTGTGTGTAAGTGAATTCCTTTTTATGGACTGAATTGACTATTAAATCATTTCTGACCATTCTTCCATAAACTACATGCCTACCTATGCACTTACCATTGTGTGTGTGTGTGGGTGCGTGGGTGTGTGTGTTTTTTTTATTACAGACAGTCATCATTTGCATTGACGATTTCTGTGAGGTCTACAGTACTTCCAGTCAAAGTCTCCTGGCCTCTCCATTCCCACCTCCTCCGCCAGCCTCAGCATAGCCAGGCAGCATGGGTACTGTGCTGTCCCTGTCCCCCAGCTACCGCAAGGCCGCTCTCTTTGAGGACGGCCCGGCGACGGTGGGGCCCTACACGGCCGTCCAGAACAGCAAGAATGCCAAGGAGAAGCCCCTGAAGCGCCAGTCGCTCATCCTGACATGGAAGCGCATCGTGGTGGTGTCCACCAAGCGGAAAGGCTCCAAGAAGCTGCCCTCGGGAGACAGCCAGGACGAGGGGGGCAGCATCAGCCAGCTCAACAGCCAGAACCTGAAGAAGTCCCAGTCCTGCGCCAACCTCTCCTCCTTCGCCGCTCAGGACCCCGCCTCGGCTGCTGCCGCCGTCGCCGTCGCCATCCCCACCTCCAAGACCACCTCCAACATGGTGGCCGCGGCCAAACGGACCTCGCTTACCGGCTCGGTCTCGGGCCAGCCCAACACCAACGCCGGCACGCCCAAGCGCGTCATCGTCCAGGCGTCCACCAGCGAGCTCCTGCGCAGCCTGGGTGAGTTCCTGTGCCGCCGCTGCTACCGGCTGAAGCGCCTGTCGCCCGCCGACCCCGTGCTGTGGCTGCGCAGCGTGGACCGCTCCCTGCTCCTCCAGGGCTGGCAGGACCAGGGCTTCATCACGCCGGCCAACGTGGTCTTCCTCTACATGCTGTGTCGCGACGTCATCTCGGCCGAGGTGGCCAGCGAGCGCGAGCTGCAGGCCTCGCTGCTCACCTGCCTCTACCTGTCCTACTCCTACATGGGCAACGAGATCTCCTACCCGCTGAAGCCCTTCCTGGTGGAGGCGGAGAAGGAGGCCTTCTGGGACCGCTGCCTGGAGATCATCAACCGCATGAGCACCAAGATGCTGCAGCTCAACTCGGACCCGCACTACTTCACGCAGGTCTTCGCCGACCTGAAGAACGAGAGCCAGAAGGAGAAGGAGGACAGCCGGCTGCTGATCGGACTCGATCGATAAACAATAAAAAAAAAACAAAAGACAAAAAACACGAAAAGAGGACGAACAAACCAAGAGACCAAATAATAGCGGGGGAGGGTTGGTAGGTTTTGGGGGGTGGTGTTCCAACAACATGGTTAAGTGATGAACCTAAATAAGTTCACTTTCAGGAAGAGGTAAACCTGCTAACAGATAGCCTGCAGGTGTCATTTCGTTAAGGAAATGAGGACTCCAGGCTCTTATATTAGCTGATTTACCGCAACCCTCTGGTTAACTAAAACTGGTTTGCTACTGAATCACTATTGTGGAACACTTCCCAGGCAGGAGCGAGTTTCACAAAGGGAGGAGTTTTAGGTGATATCTGTATATGGGGCTCTGATTCTTTACTCTTTTGTTTTGGTGGAAGCACTGTACTGTATGCTTCTCTGGGACTGAGTAGTGGACAATTTAGAACCTGCAAGTTACAAAGACTGTTTAAAGACTGGTGCAAAAAGGGGAAGGTCATAGAGGGGGGAAAAGAATGTCTATCAGCAATGCTGGTAAGCAAACACACTAATGCCTCTTTTCCACTGCCGGTTTTCTGGTAGGCCTACAGCTCGACACAGCGCGACTCGGCAGCCACTTTTTGCTTTACGATTAAGCTGTGTCGTGCCTATTCGAAAAGCAACAAGTCTTTGCCGAGTCGTGCTGTGTCGAGCTGTAGGCCTACCAGAAAGCTGGCAGTGGAAAAGACGCATAAATGTACTGTATGTTTCTGCCCTACAAGTCAACAGACAAGTCCATTCACAAGATAGAGTGTTTAGTGTGATGTCACAGCAAGACGAACAAGAAGCATCTCCTTGGAAACCAGATTCCCCATCCCCCTCCATCACACACAATAATCCAAATCAAGAACCACAGAGGGAGAGAAAGAAGAGACAGGAAGAAGACAATGTCAAGATTGCAAGCATTTCCTGGATGCCCAATCCAACCAATCAAATGGCTGCCTCAAAACTAAACGAAACAAAAACAACGGTGCCAGAAACGGCTGCTTCCGGGAGTGTTCTAAAGACAAACGCTTTAACGATATCAGGAAATCTCAATAATGAGCTTCGGGTTACGACCAATAACCTACTGTACCCCCTCTGCCAGTGCTAAAGCTATCCTTCCACAGCCTGATCAAGTCTTTTACAGTACGTACTGTGTGACATGGGGTCCCCTCCCTGTCACACACACACTACACTACACACACACACCTGTGCCAATCTTCAACCCCAGAGCCCAGGGCAAAGAAGCGTCTCTGGGACCTGGTATGTGATCTACCAGCAATATATTGACATGAATTATATTTATCTAATTGTGTCCATTGTTTTGACAGTGACCCGAGTATTATAGCCTATATTTAACTATACAGCATATGGTTGAATGCCACTTGGAAGGCTGCATAGTATTTCAAACATTAACGGTACTAGACATCGACGGTCATTTTCTTTAAGGCCATGCACATTTACTGGCTAGCACAAACAAAACAAACATCGTTTAGCACTTTTATGATGTGTCAAGTGTAATAGTTGAGCCAGGAGATGTAAATGGAACACCGCAATGATGTGTACAAGGAGCCAAATGAACTGAAGGTGGTGGAGAGAGTTGTTGACGCAGTGTTGTAGTACTGTAGTCTGAAGGACAGGCAAACTCCCCACCTCTTCCCGTTTTTGGTTTGATCAGTCCTGTGTCCGAGCCAACAGAGTAAAAAAAAGTGAGAGACAGAGACAGAGAGAGAGGGGTTGGTGGGGGGGGGGGGGGGGGGGGGGGGGGGGGGGGGGGGGGGGGGGGGGTGCTGGATGGTTGGTATTGTAGCTGTTGGATCTGAATATGGGCATAGGCTACTGTATAATGAGAAAAGGTCGCACCATAAATAGGTTTCTTGACAACAGTGTGGCACTGAGGAAGGCAGTGTGGCACTGAGGAAGGCAGAACGCCGAAACGCGTCTGTGTAATAAAGAAACTTATGCATGGTGCGACCTTTTCTCATTTTTCAGCTTTACAATATTTTGGTCCGCACCCTTAAAAGCAGAAAAAAAATGTTGGGTGAAGCCTGCTCCAACCTTTATGAACCATAGGTTACTGTATACAATATGGTCAACCACCCTGGTGTGGCGAGCACATTGTTGCCAGTGGACTGAGGACACCATTCTTCCAGAACAAACCTACCTTTTACGCTGCACTTAGTGTGAAGCTGATCTCCATCAAGGAGACACAAACCCAATGTAGGAAGATTTATTTCTAACCTTTGATTTTAACTTTATTCTTCCTCTTCTTCTTCTTCCTCATCCTCTTCTTCTTCTTCTTCTTCTTCCTCTTCTTCTTCTTCCTCATCCTCTTCTTCTTCTTCTTCTTCTTCTTCATCTTCTCCAGTTCTCTCTCAAATGAATTGTGTGTGTGCCTATACGGGTGTTCCTTGCATGCTTCTCCCTTTGTCTGCACATGCGCAAATAAATATACAAAGCCGACATACAGACATACGGTACATACAAAATACATAGCCTACGTACAGACATAGCCTACATACAGACATAAATACTTATGCTACGTTTACATGAGACATTTAATTTGGGATTAATTGACTTTAATTCTGAATAAAGCTTAATTCCGCTTTGAAAACGTCATGTAAACACCTCTTAATTCGGAATTAAAGGAAAGATCAAAGTAAACTCGACTGAACTATTTAATTCTGAATAAATAATTCGGAATGAAAATCGTCATGTAAACATAGCCATACAGGCAGACAGAAATACAGACAGATAGTATATACCATACAGTACATAGCAACTTCTCCTCTCACAAATGAACACACACACACACACACACACACACACACACACACACACACACACACACACACACACACACACACACACACACACACACACTTTCTAATCTTTCCTCACAGCCCCTCCCACATGTGTACCTCCTACCTTTCATGGAGATACCTTCTTCTTTGTTCTTCTTTCTTGTGGTCCTGACTGGCTGTTTGTTTCCGAGGTGTGCCATATTATTATGGGATGTTCTGTCATGGGGTATTGGGCTGGTTTTGCCAGTGCCTCGTGCTGATTTCATTTGTACAGAGAGGGTCTGGACTTCTGAGAGGGGAACTAGAGTTCTTGGCCTTGTCACCAGAAATTGGCCAATGAGGGAGGGACGTAAGGAGGGGGACGCACATTTCGAACGTCAAGGGAATTCACCCCTTCCACCAGTAATCCTTTTTCATTGACATGAAGAAGTCTTGATTGGATAAAATAGGATACGTTTTTTTTTTTTTTTTTTAATTTCAACGGAGGTCACCCCTCCTTCCACTAAACGTTTTCTCAGGTCGTCAGATCCAGACCCTCTCTGTTCGGATGAAATTAGTACGAGGTGATGGTAAATCCCGGCTAACGGGGTAATGCCAAAGGTTAGGGATCTCTTCATTTTGCGAAGCAAAACAATCACAAGCCACCCTGCTGAGTTAGTTGTTAAAGGAACAGTCCATCCTTTTTTGATTTTCACATATTTGCAGTATTTCCAAGCATTATTCATGAATGTGCATATCATTTTCTTCTCAGTTTTTTCAGTATTTAGATTTATTGGATCAGAATTATTAGCATAGCTTAGCATAATCACTGGAAGTGAATGGAGGCATTAGCATCAAGCCACAAATGATCACTGGACAGGATTAAATAACTGTTTTGCACGCTGGTGAATTTTACATTTATTTTTAAGTACTTTATAAATACATTTGATGATGTTTTGTTTGCCCCCATAGACTTGCATTGCTACGCTTAATTTGGCTATACTGTTAAACTAGGCAATTGAAACACATAGACGAAAATTGTATGCACATTCATGAATAATGCTGGGAAATACTGCAAATATGTGAAAATAAAAAAAGGATTGACTGTTCCTTTAATATTCAATAAATAGGCTCCATTCTCCCCTTTTGTCCCGAAAGACACTCTGAGAATTTACATATCACAGGGCTGAGTACTTAATGTGAACAAGGGTGTTATGTCGTAATCAGATAACCATGGGAGATGAATGGAATCCTGCATTGGGGAAAGCAGTGCAGTGAGAGTAAAACAAATTATACTGAGTAAAACAAATTATACTGAGGACATTGAATTTGTTTTAATGACGAACCCTGTTTTCTTCATTTTGAAATCGGTTTGAAATTTACGAGGGACACTGAGGTACAGTAGATGTCATCTGATGGGGGATGTTGAGGATGTATGTACCGTAGCCAGGGCCTCTGACGGCTTTCACCAGGCCCATGCAGGACAAAGTCATCTGTAAGGGCCCCCCCACCTAATACATGCAATGTGATGGGGACCCAACTCTGGACACTGCAACACAACTCTTGCATTGCTCTTGACCTGACTAGTTGCAACGCTGAAAGTGTTGCGTCACTAGGAGGGCGCGGCCTGTCTAGGTGGTGCATACAGTGCCATGCAAATGGCTCGCAGCTCAGAGGAAAGCCAAACATGAGAAAAGATTTTTGATTTCAAATATTGTTTCATTTCCTGTATAACTT
>NC_085858.1:49050803-49060803 GCF_034702125.1 Engraulis encrasicolus | reverse complement strand
CCGCTGAAGAACTCTATTGGCAAAGTACACATGTTGTGTTCATGAGTTTTGTGTTCGTGGTTGTGGTTCCCCTTAGAGTAACAACTTTGACTTCATTCAACAATGTCAGAATACAAAAAAAACCTATATTATTGATGTTGACAGTGTCAGATGTCAAAGCAGTGGCATATGGTTTTAACAAAGAAATTACATGACGTGAATTTCAAGTCTGAGGCGCCGTCGGCCTGCAAGGCAATTACAGCTGTGAGCAGTGGCTGATTCTAAAGCGTGGCTGCAGGGTTTTAGCAAAGAAAAATTACATGACGTGAATTTCGTTGGTGAACAAACTCACATCTGTACCATGATTTTGTGTGCGTGACGATTTATTTTCGCTACGTTTGAACAAAAGGATTACGATATATTGACACATTTGAGGTCAAATATGTACCGCAAATTTAGCTATTGGGGGGGGAGTCATACTCTGAAGTGGACTAGCGCTGTGGGTTTAGGCAACACATCTGTGACTGATGTGAACTTGCTTATTTTAAAGAGGCAGAGGTGCTCTTTACTATGACTTACTCCGACTTTATTTAAGTTTGATTTAAACTCCAAGAAAAGTCAAGACAATCGAAGAAGCAAAGGAGAAGCTTCTCACTGAGAGAAGGCATCACAACAATCATAGTCCAGCTTAGCATTAGTTCATTTCACATGCTAGGTTTCGAGCTAGGTACTGACGTCTGCCTACCGATCCTGACTGTAGATAACAACCGACTACCCTTTCCAATGTGTGGCCAATGGGCCAATGCTATCCATGCCATCCAAACGGTTTCATATTAACTATCCTGTTATCAACAAAAAAATAAACTGACGTGCACGTTAGGATTGTGCTGTGCTACTAACTTGGTTTGCAGCTGCCACAACACTAACTTGCTCTCATTTTTTAGTCATGTTGTTGTTTCGTGTAGCTATCTCGTATTTTGGCTCTTCCTGGCTGCTAATACTTGCATAAAGTTTTCAAAATTAGGTTTTCCAACACATTCAGACAACCAACAAATCATTAAATTGCCATACCTTATTGTCCAAATTAGACTGTCCAGGCAGTTAGTGGATGCGGTCTCTCGTGAAGGAACTGCAGGTGACACAGTGCTCCTCAGCATCGCTGGTGCGGGGTTGCCAGATCTTTCACGATAAATAAGCGACTATAGGGGCAGCAGGCGACACGCAGTGGTCATCTCGTGTAAGCCTACTGATCAGAAATCAGCCTTGTGCAGCATCAGTCCAACGACTGTCGTGTTAGTTAAAGTGTAAAACTGACCCTAGATCTGTCAGCCAGCGATCACCATGGATTGACAGTTTTCTCTTGTTTGTTGTTGGGTTTACGAACTTGAATGATTACCTATTATTGGTCTTATACTGTTGTTATTATTGTATATTTATTTATTTATTTTTAAAAATATTTTTTTTTTATTAATTACTTGTCGAATCAAGGGTGGCCAGTAGGGTGGACAATAGCGTCCCAGGGGTGGCCCTGGCCACCCCCTGCCCCCCCCTAGAATCGCCAGTGACACACACACACACACAGAGGGAGGCAAAGTGTATGTAAATGTGTAGATGTGAATGTAGGATAGCTAAACTTCTCAAAGGTTTCAACATCGGTCTTGAAACATGCTGACATACTTTTGGCAGACCAACACATCATTTAATTTGATCTGTGCCGGTCTGTTGCAAAACACACTTGGCTTAGCCGACAATGAAAATGAAAATGAAAAAAGCCACAGCTGCTTACACACATGATTACTGTTACTTCAGGAATTTTGCACGGCCTTTAACCTGAAGAGAGTTGGAGCTCACACTTAACCAATGATTTTATTTGTGGTGTGGTGTGGTGTGGTTGGTGAGGATGGTACTTTCTGACAGACATTAGTGAGGCACGTCTCTCTCTCTCTCTCTCTCTCTCTCTCTCTCTCTCTCTCTCTCTCTCTGAGGCTTCTTCCCACTCGCTCTCTCTCCCTGCCTCTCTCTCTCTCTCTCTCTCTCTCTCTCTCTCTCTCTCTCTCTCTCTCTCTCTCCGAGGCTCCTTCCCACTCGCTCTGTGCTGCAGGGCATTGGCGTGCCATGGAGGATTTCACAATAAGATGGTGCAGCAAAGCAGAGCAGACAGGCTTGCACCAGCCAGCCGCTCACTTGGCTAGAATGTTGTTCTTTTATTACAGTGGAGATTCTGGAACTCCACGGCTATAGGCTAGTCCACAATCCAACTTTGATTGAACAGCTATACTGGCGCCCTCGCTCCGCTCACAGTGCAGGTTATCCAACTCTAGAGAAGCCAGCAATGTTTAGCGGCACAGATTGATGCTACCCAGATGGTGCCTTGTGTTGTTGTTGTCCAGTAAACACAGGGACGCTGACAGGGGGGTCAGGGGGGTCAGTTGTCCATGCAGCCCCAGGGAGGGAGAGGTCCCAAAACTGTGTTTTCATTTACATTTGATGTATTGGGTGGGGGTCCCTCTGAGATGACTTTGTCCTGAGCCCGGCAAAAACTGTCAGTGGCCCTGCCTGTAACCTAGTGTTTCTCAACGGGGGGCAGTACAGCCCCCCAGGGGGCGTTGGGGAGCTGTAGGGGGGGCGTTGAGAAGGATACATCTGAAAGGGGGCGGTGCTTAGATGCCATTGTGGTGCATTAGTATTAAGAGGGGGGGTGGGTGGTTGTTGTCGGGCTTATGATGAGCTCAAGGGGGTGTTGGGATGCTTGTGATGAGTCCGAGGGGGCGTTTGTTCAAAAAAGATTGAGAAACAACTGCTGTAACCAAATGGGAGGAGAGGGGAAAGGCGGTGGAGTTATTTCAGTGTTGTGTTGGTTTCTGTGGATTGCACACATGGGTACTGAACTGCATGGTTGGATGATGGCATTGGCTGGCCCGCCGCTTTGCTGTTCTCTGAGGTTCAAAGAGCACTCCGCTCTCAAGCATGCTACATATCCCCCAGGGGTTTGGGTGGATCATCCCCCACAAGAGAGAGAGAGAGAGAGAGAGAGAGAGAGAGAGAGAGAGAGAGAGAGAGAGAGAGAGAGAGAGAGAGAGAGAGAGAGAGAGAGAAGATGCCTGCATGGGCGAACAACAAACTACACTCCTCCTGGGCTGGGATTGGAACCGTGGAATCCCAACCGGAACTCCCAGCATTCCTACATATTATACGTCATGCTTTGGGTGTTTCTTGTTTGCTGGTTATTGCTTCACTGTACTTGAAGGGCCACCTGGTTGTTTCCATGTATGGGCCCTAGGCACAACATAGACATTTAGGGCCCATTTGAATTATTTTTTTTGCTGGTGTTTACCATGGCGGAGCTCACTGTTGAAAGAAAGCGTGAAAGCCCACCTGGGAAACTTCTCCAACTCCCATTGTCATTGTGACACAGCACTCCACAGCACACAACAAGTGTTCACTGCACACTGCACACAACAAAATTGAATTTATGCCTCACCCGTGCAAGGGGGCAGCCCCCAATGGCTCCCCAAGGGAGCAGTGCGACGGGACGGTACCATGCTCAGGGTACCTCAGTCATGGAGGAGAATGGGGGAGAGCACTGGTTAGTTACTCCCCCCACCAACCTGACTGGTCGCGAGTCGAACTGGCAACCTTTGGGCTACAAGTCTGACACCCTAACTGCTTACTCATGACTGGCCATTGGGGGCGCTGTGTAGAGAGTATATTTTGGTGGTGCCCTTGGTAATTGCCGGGTCTGCTAATTGGTAGTGATAAAACCGGCTCTGAGGGCCACAAAACATGGATCATAATATTTTCTCAGTTGAAAAAAGCTTCATGTAAAGGTCAAATAGATGACATGTGCTAGTGTAGTGGCTGCAATTGCAGAAGCTCTTGGCTGTACATCTGCCTAGACACTTCCCTTTTACTGTTTTCTCCATTTAGTGGTCACGTGGCCTTGCAGCCATTGACACGGTTGGTTGACTCTGGTGATCTTTACCTACTGTACAATAGTGTTCCTCTTTTTTTTTTAAAGATTTTTTGTTGTTGTCTTTTTCGACTTTATTTGATAGGACAGTGTGAGAGGTAGACAGGAAGCGAATTGGGAGAGAGATGGGGAGGGGTCGGCAAAGGACCCCAGCCGGGAATCAAACCCGGGTCAGCCGCATGGCAGGTGAGTGCCCTACTGGTTGGCCACGACAGGGCCAGGACAATAGTGTTTTTTAAAGGGGGCTTTACCCCCAGGAGACGTTAGGGAGCCCTAGGAGGGCGTTGTGGAGGACACAGCTGAGAGGCTGGGGTGCTCAGTTGCCATTAGGGGGCATCAGTCGATTTTTATTTTTTTATACTAAGGGAGGCATTGACAGGTCCATGCTGAGTTACAAGGGGGCGTTGGGAGGCTTATGATGAGGTCAAGGGGACATTTGCTCAAAAACATTGAGAACCACTGACCATGCAGTAATCTGCAACAAGAGATCAGCATTATACTGTTTGCAAGCCATGATAGGATGTTGTGAATTTGTAACAGGCTCATCCTGCGGAGTCCAGGACCCCGTTTCTGGAAAGCATCATTGCTAAGCAACCCTTAAGAATCTTTCTAGGTTTCCAGTGGGAAATTGCATTGCAACCAAGTAAACAAGTTGTTGTCGAGAAACGCACCCCAGACCCAGTCTCGATCCCTGGACCGCACCACCAATTCTGGTATGGAGGGCAGACATGCTATCAAGTTAGCTAAGTGTTGGCTTCGCGATGGAGCTTTACTAGCATTCCACACTGTGCTCTGCAACCTGGCATTCGTTACACATCACTTTATATTGTGGTGTGTCTCGGCAGGCTTATAGCCAGGTGAGGTACACACGTCATGACCAGGCGTCACAAATTGTGTAAAAGCAGAGCCAATCCTTTTTTAAAAACCTTCAGCAGAGTACACCCCAAGAAAGCGAAGCTTTCAAAACACAGCAGCCAGACACTGTGCAAAGTGCAATATAAGGGTAGGTGTGGCATAAGAAAACAAAGGACCAGAGGTATCAAAAGTAAATGTACTTTTGTGGTGTAATTACAACACTAGCACATGGCATTACATAGCTGTTACACCATTTACTCCATTGTACCTAATGAGGTAGATAGACTGTGTTGTTACTGAAAAACACTGAAAACCTACCAAGGGCCCATCACAAACGTGATCCAACCAGTGCAGAGTTAGCTGATCGTAAGACAAGTACTTGGGTCTACTGCTGGTTACTGAGATAAGTTAGGGCAGTCATGGGTGAGCGGTTAGGGCGTCAGACTTGCATCCCAGAGGTTGCCGGTTCGACTCCCGACCCGCCAGGTTGGTGGGGGGAGTAATCAAACAGTGCTCTCCCCCATCCTCCTCCATGACTGAGGTACCCTGAGCATGGTACCGTCCCACCGCACTGCTCCCCATGGGGCGCCACTGAGGGCTGCCCCCTTGCACGGGTGAGGCATACATGCAAGTTCGTTGTGTGCATTGTGCAATGTTCACTTGTGTGCTGTGGAGTGCTGTGTCACAATGACAATGGGAGTTGGAGTTTCCCAATGGGCTTTCACTTTCATAAGTTACTCGTGTTGGAAGGAAACTGTGTGTCTTTTTTTACTTTTACTTTTACTTTTGACATCTCTGCAAAGGACTAAATATCAGAGTTGCCTCGGGACGTTCCTTTTATTTGTTTGGTTTATTTATTTAGTTGGTTTAGGCTATCAAAGACTAAGGTCTCATGCGTACGATGTGTATGCATGTTAATACAGTCCATGTGTAATGTATTCATGCTACTGTACCTGTTTCATTGTGCCTATATCATAATGTCTGTAGCCTATCAAACAATATTCACGTTGTCTATAGCACTTAGCATATATTTAAACTCTAAAATATTACACAGTGCACCTTTAAAGAGTGAAATTGACACCCCATTTTTTACTTTTTACTGTGTGTGTATGGGGCTTTCCAGAGCTCAGCAAGAATAAGAGGTGGCACACCACACAGATAAGCATCACTGGGCTACGACAGACCCAGACGGGTGACGGACGGGCCTACAAGCCACAAAAAAGCCTCCCTTGACAAGACTGAATGATTTAGATCCAAATTGAATGCCAGGGGTGGCGGTGGCAGTTATTTTCATCCACTGGTGCGAAGTCTGGGGGGATTTTGTGTTTTGTCGTTCCACAGCTCTGACTATGCAAATGGACATGCAGAGAATAGAATCGAGTCCGTCCTCTCTTGCGTGGAGGCTGACAAGAAGACAAGTGGTTTGACTTGTGTTGTGGGGGGAGCGGAATGGGGGAGGGCTGGCGGGGTGGTCGGGGGGGTGGGTTAAGTGATTTACACCAGCTTTGTGTCTTGCGTCGTAATCCACTGCTGTGACTTCCGATGTGTCTTCACGGTGGGATGCGTGTATGTACCCTCCGCTAAACTAAAGGATGGGAATGAAAAAGGCTCCTTATTGGAAACAGATGCGGACATGACTTTAAGACCACATCGAGAGAGAGAGAGAGAGAGAGAGAGAGAGAGAGAGAGAGAGAGAGAGAGAGAGAGAGAGAGACAGAGAGACGGGGGGAGAGAGAGGCCTGTCTGGTGCAGCGCTTTATTACTTTGAGCAAGTGACATCCTCCCTGGAGTCTTTCACAAACATTTGTGGACGAAAACACATAGACACACAGGGCATTTTTTTAATTAGACAGTCCAAGCAAGCACAGAGGAAGCACCGAGCGCAGAGCAAGCGACCGCCCGAACCAACCGACCAGCCGACCGACCAGCCGAGCCGGCCCTAGCCTGATTATTATCACGTTCAAATATGTTCGAGACTTGGTCTGACCAAGAGCATAACAATTAACATTTCCCAAATGGCATGGTTGACCCGCCTCCCTTGGTTTGCTTATATTTGTTTGCTTACCGATAAAGTGGGAGGAGTTCCCGTATTTTCTGGAACTCAGAAAGTACTTGCATTGCTCTTGACCGGACTAGTTGTAGCGTTGCGTCACTAGAAGGGCACAGCCTGGCTAAGCCGGCCCATCCCTATCCAAGGGCCCTTTTACAGAAATTGGAAATGACACAGTCGCAAAACAAAAAGCATCCAATTCATTTCTCAAACGCATGAATGCAGAGAGAGAGAAGGAGGTTGGGGTGGGAGGGGGGGTGGGGGGTGGGGTGGGGGAGAGGGGATGGGTAAGGGAGGTGCCCTTGCCTTGTCTTGTCTCAGAGAGGAGACCAGCTCCCTCCCTGCCCTGTCCTGTCCCAGACAGATAGTCTCTGTCCTGTGCTGTGTAGCTAATGTGTCTCTCCAGCAGTGTTGCCAGATGTGTCTGATCAAAACCCGCCCAAAAGGTTCTCAAAAACCGCCAAAATGCCCTACATTCCGCCCAATTTCAACAAATTGCATTGGTTTCTATGGGCACAAAACTGCTTAAAAAAAAACGACAAATGGCCAATTTTTCCCGTTTTTACCCGCAGACAGACATCTCAAGTAGCCCAATTGGGCGGACAACCGCCCAATCTGGCAACACTGCTCTCCAGGGCAGGCAGCCTAAATACGTACAGGGATAAATGAACACGGCCGGAGGCTTCCTGCTCTCATCTGGGTGCCGAGGAGGAGGAGGGGGATGATGAGCAGGAGGAGGAGGAGGAGAAGGGGGAGGAGGAGGAGGAGGGGGAGGAAGAGGAGGAGGAGGAGGAAGATGAGGAAGAGGAGGAGGAGCAGGAAGAGGAAGGATGAGGGGGAGGAGGAGGAGGGGAAGGAGGGGGATGATGAGCAGGAGGAGGAGAAGGAGAAGGGGGAGGAGGAGGAGGAAGATGAGGAAGAGGAGGAGGAGCAGGAAGAGGAAGGATGAGGGGGAGGAGGAGGAGAAGGGGGAGGAGGAGGAGGAGGATGAGAAGGGGGAGGAGGAGAAAGGAGGAGGAGAAGGAGGAGGAGAGGAAGACACACACACGCATGCATGCACACACACACACACACACACACACACACACACACACACACACACACACACACACACACACACACACACACACACACACACACACACACACACACACACACATTCGCGCACGCATACACACATTGATGCACAAAGTCCAGCAGAATCACACTCTATACACACACACACAAGCACTCACACACGCACGCACGCACGCACATACAATCACACAATCACGCACAGACCCACACACGCACACGCACGCACACAGACACCCAGCACGCACGCACACACACACACACACACACACAGTAAGTAAACCCAGCAGAAACACTCTCTCTCTCTCTCTCTCTCTCTCTCTCTCTCTCTCTCTCTCTCTCTCTCTCTCTCTCTCTCTCTCTGTCTCTCTCTCGCTCTCTCTCTCTCCTTCTCCATAACCCAGGACCTGCTCCCACTCAATGTCCATGTCTTCTTCCACTGGGACTGGTTACTGGGCCTCGTTACTCAGATATTGGAGGTCAGATTGGGTTCAACCAGATTGGTTTATTTCAGATAAACTGACAAACAGAGAGCAATAAAACAATCTGAGAGGCTAAAAAACCCCAAGCCCTGCCATATTAGTTCTGCCTGTGCAGTATACATGGGTGATTTCACCCATCACCTGGCTAGTGCATTGCACAGTATCAGTCTTAATTTAGGGCAGTCATGGGTAAGCAGTTAGGGCGTCAGACTTAGGTTGCTGGTTCGACTCCCATCCCGCCAGGTTGGTGGGAGGAGTAATCAACCTGCTCTCCCTCATCCTCCTCCGTGATTGAGGCACCCTGAGCATGGTACCGTCCGGCCGCACTGCTCCCTTGGAGGGCCATTGGGGGCTGCCCCCTTGCACGTGTGAGGCATAAATACAATTTCGTTGTGTGCAGTGAACACTGAACACTTGTGTGCTGTGAAGTGCTGTGTCACAATGACAATGGGAGTTGGAGTTTCCCAAATGGGGCTTTCACATTAGTATCATCTGGTTGGTTCCAGAGAATGACTGGAAGAAATGAGAAGGAAGGTTTTCTTTTCTTTTCCTTAACTTCCTTAAAGACAGGATTACAAGTCTTACCACTGTTTGTGACAGCATGATCCCTGGCACCTCCACACTTTGCCTCTCTACCTCCTCTCAGCTTCTCAATGTGGCATCACTTATTGCACTGTTGGGCAAGCGACTGAGCCAGCCAGCAAGCTAGGGCTTTATCCACACATGTAGCGCCACTGACAGCTTTGACCGGGTCCGGGACAAAGTCATCTGAAAGCCCCCCCCCCCCCTCTCAATACATGCAATGTAATGGGGTCCCAACTCTAGTCTAGGCCTCCTCACCCACTTCTCCCTGGGCCTGGTGCAACTGACCCCTTTGCCCCCCCCCCCACTGCTGTCAGCCTGCACACATGTGGTGCAGCAAAGCTGTTGAGCCGAGCGGAGCCGAGTCGAGCAGTGCGGAGGGAAGCTGCGGTGATGTTCCACCAGAGGCTGGTTGTGTTGTGCCCATGCCAGAGCCGCTTGTCTCATCGCTGCCGTTCCCCCCACACTAGCCCAGAGGAGCAGCGTCTGGCTGGCTGCGTGGTAGGCTGGCTTGCTGGCTTGTTCGCTTGTTCGCTTGTTGGCTGGCTGGATGGCTGGCGTAGGAGTGGACTTGGCTGGGCTATACGTACTGCTGACAAGGCCTGCCGACAGAGACAGGGACAAATGGGTCAGATGTCCTGGGCCCGGGGAAATGGCAGGGCCCCCAGAATTTGGACCCCATTACATTGTACTGTATTAAGAAGGGGGGGGCTCTCAAATGATTTTGTCCCGGGCCCAGTCAAAGGTGTTAGAGGCCCTGATACTGTTCTCCTCCGACTTGACTCCTGAGGCACTCAGACACTTCTGCTATCTGTTGCAGCCTCTGTCTTCTACACTCAGGAAGGGAATGGCCCAAGCTGTTGCCATAGATTAGGCCCTCTCTCAGAGCACGGAGAGGACGCAAAGCAAAACAAAACAAAACAAAAATCTTAGTTTTATGAAAACACAGCAACGAAGAAGAAGGAAATGTGCTGTGTTACAGTTCAGCTACTTCAATTGGACACAGAT
>NC_085858.1:49035803-49045803 GCF_034702125.1 Engraulis encrasicolus | reverse complement strand
TATAAATGCCTTTATTTCACAGGGAGACGAGATGAAGGAGAGAGAGAGAGGGAGGGAGGGACAGAGAGAGAGAGAGAAAGAGAGAGGGAGAGAGAGAGAGAGAGAGAGAGAGGAGAGAGGAGAGAGAAAAGACAGAGACAGTGTGTGTATGTGTGTGCGTATGTGTGTGCGAATGTGTGTGTGTGTGTGTGTGTGTGTGTGTGTGTGTGTGTGTGTGTGTGTGTGTGTGTGTGTGTGTGTGTGTGTGTGTGTGTGTGTGTGTGTGTGTGTGTGTGTGTGTGTGTACGTGTGTGAGACAGAGACAGAATACGAAAAAATACGAAAAGAGGGGGAAACATGACTCAAAGCTTTCAGGCTTATCTCGCAAACTCGTGGTGTTATATCGGGTGACGACGTCCTTCAACAATATCCTTACTTCAGAAGGAGAAAACACTTTGGGGCATTGTTGATTCGCTTTATATTGCTACTATATTCACTCCCTTCTGATCGGTGTAATCAATCAAAATGTGTTATTTTTCCATAATAACAAGATTCTGTGTGCATTTTTCTAAGGCTTTGGATATACAGGATATGCGTGTGTCTGCATTTCAAGCACAAAAGGTGTGCTGTGATGTTGATTTTGTGTCAATTTTGCATTCAGTAGCAAATCTGCCGACACAAGGTACACAGACGCACGCATACACGCACGCATGCACGCATGCACGCACGCACGCACGCACGCACGCACGCACGCACGCACGCACGCGCGCGCATGGTAAAATATTGACTGTGAGGGACGATCATCCGAACTCTTCCATGTTGAGTTTCAAACAATGATGGAAAATATTAATGAGAGCGAGGCCCCGTTGGCTACGTATCTGCCCTCTACATGATACCTCCTGTATTGTGTGAGGTGCTCTCGCCTCAATTAAATCATAGCTGAGAGCAGCAAATCAAAATGTTCAACGTTTTTCAAAACATAAATAGTTCATCACACGAGTCTGTGGCTGGCCCTGTGAATCATACCTGCTAAATATGTCATGGTTTCTTGCAGCTGCCCTCTCGCTTATCTCTGACGTGCACTTGAACGTGACACGACGCCACAAATATTACAAATGGATCATATCTTGTGTTCCATATCTCACTGCCTGGCGTCCATTTTGACTCTCCCGTCTCCCCCTCTCCAAATTGGGTTGAGGAATTGCATACGTCGTCTCTCCTCTCCTCTCCTCTCCTCTCCTCTCCTCTCCTCTCCTCTCCTCTCCTCTCCTCTCCTCTCCTCTCCTCTCCTCTCCTCTCCTCTCCTCTCCTCTCCCCTCGCCTCGCCTCGCCTCGCCTCGCCTCGCCTCCTCTCCTCTCCTCTACTCTACTCTCCCCTCCTCTCCTCTCCTCTCCTCTCCCCTCCTTTCCTCTCCTCTCCCTCTCCTCTCCTCTCCTCTCCTCTCCTCGCCACCTCTCCTATCGTTTCCTCTCCTCTCCTCTCCTCTCCACTCCTCTACTCTCCTCTCCTCTCTCCTCTCCTCTCCTCTCCTCTCCTCTCCTCTCCTCTCCTCGCCNCCTCTCCTATCGTTTCCTCTCCTCTCCTCTCCTCTCCTCTCCTCTCCTCTCCTCTCCTCTCCTCTCCTCTCTCCTCTCCTCTCCTCTCCTCTCCTCTCCTCTCCTCTCCCCTCTCGTCTCCTCTGCTGAAGAGTAACGAGGCGCGCTACAGCAAAGGCACTCGGCTGGAGTCCTCTTGAGAAATACCCATGCACTTGAATCATCAAGTCAGGCCGGGTGAGACGACAGGCAGACAGGCATGCAGACTTTTTAAACTGCCTTTTCTTAAAACTGAACTTTATATTGAAAAAAGAAAAACATGGAATGGAACTCATGTGAGGGCAAACGCACCCCAGACGATGGAGTACTACTACTCCTCATGGTGACAGGGTCTCTGGGTTATATCTTTTGCCAGGCCATAGCAGCACACGGTTTGGGGGAAAGAGTCCAAGGACCTTCAATCTCTCAAGAAACATTGCACAAAGCTGTGTGCACCACCGACTGCAGAAGCTGTTAATTCTCTCGATGACCTGCACAGTAAATTCTGCAGTACTCATTTAACACGTAGAGTTGATTTCACATCATTTGGACTTAAATGAACTCTCTAAGTGTTGAATTAACACCACAACATTTACTGTGTGCCCTCTGGCTGAGGGGGGAAGCCATGATAGTGGTGGGGTGGGTCATTGTATGTATTGGGTCCCCATTGCATCGTATGTATTGGGTCCCCATTGGCCTTTTAGAGGACTTTGTCCTGTGCCTGGCCAAAGATGTCAGTGGTCCTGGTAGTGGTTGATGGGTGGGGGTAGGCAAGAGAGGGGCTGTGTGTGTGGTGGACCTCTGGCTGAGGAAAGGGGGGGTAGGGCATGGTAGTGGAGGTTGGGGGGGGGGGGAGATGGGGGTGTAGTGGGGTGTTTAGTGGCTGGCCGAGGGGGGTTGGGCATGGTAGTGGTGGTTGAGGGGGGCAAGAGAGTGTGTGTGGTGTGATTCCTCTGGCTGAGGAAAGGGGGGGGGGTTGTGCATGTGTGTGGCTGTGTGGCTGTGTGGCTGGCCGAGGGGGTAGGCAGGGGGGCAGGATTTGGCTGGTTAGCTTCACCGATTAGCAAGGCACTTCCTCGTTTGCCATTTTCACAAATTCTCATTTCCGACCCCACTTATGATTGGTGGGTGCACAAGTTTAGTGTTTGGCACACAGACCTTTACTGGTCTCTGTTTGGGCACCTCCATGCATCCAATGATCGTCTTCCATATAGCTTTCTGGTCAACCTTAAGTCAGTCAATAACATGGCACGTAATTGGCTGAGTAAACTGTCGGTGGAAATAACTCCATTTTGGAAGCTGAAAAAATCGTTCAATTTTGGCTGAATTCACTGGCCTAGCATTTCCCATTGAAATGACTGGAGGCATGACTCACTCACTCTCTCCCGTTCTTATACTACCTCCATAGGGGTTGGGCATGGTAGTGGTGGTTGAGGGGGGCAAGAGAGTGTGTGTGGTGTGATTCCTCTGGCTGAGGAAAGGGGGGGGAGGTAGGGCATGTGTGTGGCTGTGTGGCTGGCCGAGGGGGGGTAGGGCATGGTAGTGGTGGTTGAGGGGGGCAAGAGAGGGGAGGAGTGGGGTGGGGTGGGGCTGGCCGAGGAAGGGGGGCGGGGTAGGGCATGGTAGTGGTGGTTAAGGGGGGACAAGAGGTGTGTGTGTGTGTGTGAGAGAGTGTGTGTGTGTGTGTGTGTGTGTGTGTGTGTGTGTGTGTGTGTGTGTGCGTGCGTGCGTGCGTGCGTGCGTGCGTGCGTCTGTGTGTGTGTGTGGCTGGCCGGCCGGGGGAGGGGGTTGATTCCCGGGTCAACTCCAGCATCCTGTGGCCCTGGGAGCTCGTTATGTCAGCTCTCAGTTTGTCTTCCTCTCCGTCCTCGCTAATTGAATCCAGCTTTTAATGGAAATCTATACGCATCCCACACACGCTATGTCAATTACCCCGAGCGAGCTGCCTTGGATGAAAGGAGACAGGCAGAACAGGGGCTGCTGTGTGCGTGTAACTGTGGAAAGCGATGTGCTGTGCGGACTGGAGAGAATGAGGTGCGGGGAGAGATCGAGTGAAGTGTCTTTGAACCTGTCAACACGTAGCCGTAAAAGGCACTAACATTTATTCAGAGCTGTAGTAGAACACTGGCGTGATGAAAATCGGATCTTTTTTTCTTTTTTTTTACCTTCGTATATACTAGGTACTGTGCCTGCATGGCCTGTAGCAATAGCGTTCTATTTGTGCATTGCCTTTCGCGTTTCATTGAACCAGATGGGCACGTAACCTACAGCATAATGATGTCTGAAGAGCATGTTGTAGTAGTGTATTGTTTTCATCAGGAGTGTAATTGTAATAGCAACGGGGGAAACAATTCTACTCCAGCAACAGCGTTTAGACATATAGGTAATATTCATTATAGTCTATGAACACAGCTAACACAATCAACGTTTAGCACCGCAGTGATTCTCTTTAAATCCCCTTGCTTCTCTCTAGTCGTGCCGGTGAAATTAGAGTCACTGTAGGATATTGCTGGGGTGTAGTACTGTATTTGAAACTAAATCTGTGTTTAGAATCCATCACCCTGAACACGTGTAAGAGATTGTACCTGATGATTTGATTATCCACCAGGGCCAACTTGATGTGACGTCTGGCAGTTACACTCACCACACTCAGCATCTGTCAGCTTTATGCATGCAAGAAAGAAATGTATGGGTAGTACGCTGCTTTGATGACCCCCGGGGTGTGATCGGAGGTGATTTTCTCGTAGGCCAATTGCCTTTTCCTATGCCCTTTGCCCAGAGTGTCTGATTAAAGCCCCTATAGCTTTAATGGCTGTTCCACTTTAATGATGCTGTTAGCATACGGGCCCAGCATTAGCGTAGCGCTCTCCCCCACTCATTTCATTAATCTCACCTAAGAACAACACGGGTCCGCTAACCTCACCGCTAAAAGTTCTGGCTCTTGTCTCGACCACAAGGCCCTGCTGCAGTTGTAATGTGTTAGACTATTATTCAGTACAGTCTCGCTAATGTCTCTCTCTCTCTCTGAGAGCCGTTTGCATGCTCGATGAAGCAAAAAGGACATCAGCATAGATGTGTGAGAATATCGCGGATCATTCTGGAAATAGTGCACTTGACCTCTCATTACAGTGCAGCCCGACTGCTGCCTGCCTGCCTGACAAACAGCCTGTGCGTTCCTCGAAACACCAACGCTAATGAGAATAGCAGATGCACACTTTCAACAGGAAACCTGCCTGGCGTAACACAAGCCCAATAGGAAATACCTGTCAGATAGCGTAAAGCTGCAATATTCTACCACCGAAACTAATGAGAAAGTGATCACTTAAGGCATGTTTTTTTTCATTTTTCTTAAACCACAGCCTGATAGAATACATGGATACGGCTGGTGTGGTGTGAAGGCATCTAGTAAAGCGCATGTTCTTTCATGGAGTGGGCGTCCTGTGTGTGAAATGTAGACTGGATATAATCAGCTCTAATACGCCACTGATGTCTCAGACGAACTGGTGGACTCATTAGACTGTGTGGAGAATGGAGACAGCGTGGGAAGTGTCTGTTTTTGAGGGAGATTTTGAAAGATCTTCATGTTGAGCAGGGCTGGACTGGGGGAGGAATAGGGCCCAGGCACTTATGGCTTAAAGGGGCCCCTCATGGGGGAGGAATAGGGCCCAGGCACTTATGGCTTAAAGGGGGCCCACACATAATTTGCGGCGCAGAACTGACTCACCGGTGGGCCCCTATTTTCAGAAATGTTAATTTGTGTATTTGTTTTACATTTCTGAAAATAGGAAATGCCCGCTATGCCACATGGCCAGTCCAGTCCCGATGCAGAGTGTTCAATAAAGCCTGGCCTTCAGGCTCTCATGACCCCTCCCCTTCCGGGCGTTTTTTTTGGTGAAGGGGAGCTTTGTGAGGGAGGCTTTTGCCCCCTTCCCCTTCCCCTTACAACAGTGGTTCTCAACCTTTTTTGAGCAAACGCCCCTTTGGCCTTATCACAAGCCTCCCAACACCCCCTTGACCTCATCATAAGCCTGACAACGCCCCCCTCAGTATTAAAAAATGAAAGGGACTAATGCCCCCCAATAGTAACAAAGCACTGCCCCCGCTCAGCTGTATGCTTCTCAACGCCCCCCTAGATCCCCCCAACGCCCCTTGGGGGGCTGTACCGCCCCCGTTGAGAAACACTACCTTACAACCTCCACACCAGCATTTCCTTTACAGCTTGCACTCTCTGCTCTTCAGTGGTCAATGGACAGGACAGGAGGAGACAAGACATGTCCATTATCCCAACCCTAGTAATCATGAAAATTGACCCCTACTGAAAGCTACCTCCACCCACTCCCCCACCTATAGGGCCGGGGGACTGCACAGGCTAGATATGATGCAGCAGCTTAGGGGTCCCCACCTGCCAGGGGGGAAAACTGCTACAAGATATACAGTAGTATTGAATGAATGAATCTGTTGTGTTAAGTGTCAAAACGTTAATAACCCCTTTCCACTAGCTGGCTAACATGTTATCCTTTATTCCTGCCACAGAGGTATGATGCCGATGATGTAGTTATGTTGAGCAGATTCCCGTTTGTGGGGGCCCTTCAGCACCCTGTATCTAGGGGGGCCCTGGATATCTTCACCCTGTCCTGGTAGGGCTATTTTGAGTGGTCCCTCGCCAGTACAGCCTACACAGTGGCACTTACACTGATAGTCATCTGTATTGTTGACCGGGGCAGGGAACGTGATCGTAAAAGGGAGGAGTAAGTGGATTTGACTTGAATTGGTTGCTGGTGGGCAGTGGACAGATGATGATACTACTACTACACTGCCTTGAATGGATTGTTGTCTGGCCGGCTGGCGGACGGCATGCTGCTATGCGTCCTGTCCAGTCCTTTATTGTGCTGCTATACAGGCCCGCTGACAGGGGGGACAAATGGGGATGTTGTCCTGGGCCCAGGGAGATAGGAGGCCCAGAGTTGGGTCCCCATCACACTGTGTGTATTGGGTAGGGGGCCCTTTCAGATGGCTTTGTCCCCGGCCCAGCAGAAGCTGTCAGCGGCCCTGCTGCTATATTACTGTGTATTACTGGCTGGCGGCTGCAGTGCTCAGAATTAAGCTGTGTTTTGTTTTTGTAGAATGGCCTCGTAAAACATCTGAGACTAAATTGATATGTATGATGACTTTGGTTCAGAGCCACATGGCCAAGCTCAGTAGAATTACACTGGAAAAGAAGCAGTTAGTGAATGCTCTGCCCTCCCGGCTACGCCTTAAGGGTTTGCGTTTAGTGTTTGTTTAGTGTTGATTTGTGGAACATCACTCCGCACATGAACTATTTTCAAGAATAAATATTTGTGATTTATTTACTTGTGTTATATTGTGTAGTTTTGTTCTTCACGGAAATAACTTTGATGCTCAGGTTTTGTTGGTACTTGCGACATAGACATCGTGCCAGGAGGAAGCCTTTGAGGGAGTTAGGAGGAGTGATATCTCTTCAACCTTTTATGTCGGCTCAGCCTCTGACACATCGATTGCCGTATCTTCACTTTGTGACAATAAACCCTCTCGTATAACATCTAATGCTTATCATACAGACAGACTGAAAATAAGGATTGTGGGTTTTTTTTTTTGTCGTTGGCACAGGAAGCTGCCGTCTGACACCTCTGCACTACACCTCTCTGAAGTGCTGCTGCTATTTCTTTTCACTTGCTTTGTTTTCTTTTGACATTTCACAGGTTTCGTCTTTCAGATTGGTTTTCTTCTACTAACATTCCATCTATTTTTCATGTTTTATTTTCCTCTATTACAGCTTCTCTGTGAACTCAAGTATACCTGTATCCATCTATTGAACTAGTAGCCTCCTCTTAAAAGGCTCGGCCAATATGTTTTCCACTGCAGTGGCCTACCGTATGTGCGTAGTACATGTATTTAGGGAATGCATGCACGTACTGTATTTAGTGGTGTGTGTTGGTTATCTCTCTGGTAATCAGTCGGTGCTTAACGAGCACTATACAGCATGGCTTGTTGCTGAGCCCAGAGGCCATGATCAGGGTTGCCAGGTGAGGCTGATGATTTCCAGCCCAAAAAATGCTCAAAAACCGTCTAGAAGCACAAAATCCTGCCCGATTCTATTGATTTCTATGGCAAAAATTAGGCAGGCTTTTCTGCTAAATGCCCTTTTTACCCGCACACGGCCATCCTAAGCAGCCCAATTGAGCAGGAAACAGCCCAATCTGGCAACACTGGCCATGATGCGCTCTGTGGTCGGCTGTGCTCCTTTGGTGAAAGCTCATTGCACTGCACGCCTCCATACTACGCTATACTGTACTGTACCATTCAACCCTCTCAAGCAGCCATCAGCTTTAAACCCCCATGGAAGAGAGATGCTATCAGAGGCCCACATGCACTACACACATATGCACACACACGCACACACACACACACACTCACACATGAATGAAACACACACACACACACACGCACGCGCGCTCACACACACCACACACACACACACATGAATGAAACACACACACACACACACACACACACACACACACACACACACACACACACACACACATACACACACACAGTCGCACATGAATGAAACACACGCACACGCACGCACGCACGCACGCACGCACGCACGCACGCACGCACGCACGCACGCACACACACACACACACACACACACACACACACACACACACACACACACACACACACACACAAACACACTCACACATGAATGAGACACATACGCACACACACACACACACAACACACACACACACACACACGCACACACACCACACACACACACACATGAATGAAACACACACACACACACACACACACACACACACACACACACACACACACACACACACACACACACACACACACACACACACACACACACACACACACACACACACACACACACACACACACACACAAAAGAACAAGCGATTGATGTGGGTTGGTGCCAGTGAATGAAATTGCATTATGTACCCATGTGGTGGGGTGGGCCTGAATTTTGAAAGATTTTTTATTTATCCTTCTGTTGCATGCTGGTCATTACTCACATTTCCTAAAGAATGAAAAACATTTACTGACTTCTCTGGTGGTGCCACGTTAGACTGTCCTGTTTCTAAATGGCGCGAGATTGATAGCGGTTTGATGGAGGCTTATCATGGAAAAAGGAAAAAAAAAGTTTTTTTTTTTTTTCTCGTTTCGTTCCAACTTCCTGCGTCAATGGATCAAAGCTAACACGGTGCGGGTTTATGGCTGCTGACTACAGTGGATTGTGGCCAGAGGCAGGCTTTCCATTAGGCCAACCTGGGCAATTGCCTAGGGCCCCGACCAGATCTGTCCTCCATAGGGGCCCCTACTGTCACAACAGTCGCGGTAAACACAAACAAAAAATAGACTGGATCTTAATTTGTCACTTATGTTAAGTAGTTGAAGATATATATGAGACAAAGCACTAAAATAGCCCCAAAACATAGAACTTTATGTATGATACAATGTATTTTGAGGGCCCCATGATTATATTTCGCCTAGGGCCCCAAAATGGCTAGATCTGCCCCTGATTGTGGCACGACGTGAGCAGCAATAAAGAAGCACTTCCGCATTCTACTTCCTATATTTCAGCTTCTATATGGGGCTAAATCGCATTGCTTTGTTTTATGGTTGGTATTTAAAGAGTTTTCGTCCCTGAATTCTTTTGGCGGGGGTTTAGCCATTGTTAGAATGCTGATATCAGCAGGAGGAGAGCACTGCCCGAAATCTTTTGTGCTCTTTGACAAAATAAGATTTTGGTTTTCTCTGTAATATTAATGATCATGCTAAATGTGTACTACTAATGCAGAAGCCTTATTGGCTTATCTGTCTGCATCCCTTTGAACTAGAATTAAAAGTTAGAGCAGCAAAATTCGTTATACTAATTCAACACTTCTGTTCTTCTTGACCCATAACGTACAGTAGAATACATGTAGGGTGAGTTCAGGTAAATTGGGCCGTTTTTTGCATACAAGTTAATGGAAAAAAAATGGCCCAATTTACCTGAATTCACCATACATGTAGCGTATGAATATGGAATAGCTTTTTGCCTGTGAACATTGTGCAAACCCACTAAACCATGAAGACTCTTCGGGTCTTATGAGTATTTGTTCATCAAAGTGTGCAGGTCTTTTTTTAGGATATCCAAATATGAAGCATATGACCAAAGACAATGAGCACCCCTCTCTCTTTGTATTTTTTCTGTACATACCTGTGGTTGGCTGTTATAGATGTAGCCAGGCTAGTAGGCCACCAGACTACCACATTCAGAAATGATCCGTGTAGTCAAAAGTCTCTGGTCATTTAGCCATAAGTCAGTTGTATGCTTCCTTCTGTGTGCGTGTGTGTGTGCATGTGTGTGTGTGTGCGTGTGTGCATGTGTGTGTGTGTGTGTGTG
>NC_085858.1:49030803-49033303 GCF_034702125.1 Engraulis encrasicolus | reverse complement strand
GCAGTGTGATTTGTATGGGGGGGGGGGTACTTCTAGTTTGGATAGCTCCACTTCTTCTACATGATTTTATCCTCTGTTTAATATTCTTTCATTGATATTGCTTCAAATCTTAAGAGTATCCTCCTTCCATTTTTTTCTGTCAACAAATCACACCCTGGGCCAGTAGATTGACGAATGAATCAGTGCGTTTGAATATTTGACACATACTGTACTGAAAGGTTAGCCCTGAGGCCATATACAGTATGAGGCAGCAGTAACAAGCCTACACCAGCAGGCCTTGGTGTGGCAATCTGGGGTGCCGATATAGGGGGGCGACAAAGGGGACATTTGTCCGGGGCCCAGGGAGAGAGGGGGCCCAAAATTGGGGCCTCATCATTACATTGTATCTATTCAGCTGCGGTGCCCTTTCAGATAACTGTGTCCTGGGCCCGGCCAAAGCTGTCAGCAGCGCTGGTGGCAATTAAAAGGCTAGCAGGGCTTGGTGAGGTAGGTTAGGCACTGTACTGTGTGAACTGTAGGTGTGGCTCAGTATACGACATGGTAGGATGGGGGACTCAGGAAATGAGTCAGGGCCAGCCAGCCTGGTACACTATTGTTCGCTTGTAAGCTCCTGCTACAGGAGTGAGGCATAGTGATTATTATTATTCAACAGCAATTTCCTCAGAAGCAGAAGGACCAATATGGAGGGGAGGAATGCAGTCTACTCCATACTCATACCCATACTAACACCTGAGTATGAACTACTGGCAGCCGAGAGAGGGAAAGGCATGCCCACTGAGGATGAAAATACGCAGAACAAAAAATACACTTTTTTACACAAAGGTTCTCGCCAATGGTACGATAAGATGTTTGGGATGTTTATAAACTTGTATCAAGGGGCATATTAGGGCAGTTATGTATTTTTTAAAAGCTTGTAAATTAATTATATTATTGCAAGTAGTGCATTTGTGCTATTCTGTAGATTACTCCGCATGCTAAACTTGAGCTAAATTCCAACGTACCAAGGCTGTTTTTGTTTTGTTTTGTGAAACTCATACCGGAACGCAACAAATCAATGCCCCTGTGAAATAGGTCTGGTGACACCCCTGAGCCAATATTCATGAACGGCCATCCGGGTACTTTGCTCTTAAATGTGCGTTACGCCAGGGCCGGTTCTGGCTTATTTGGTGCCCTAGGCGAGTTTGAGTTCTGCCCCCAGCCCCCCCCCCCCCAACTTTGAAAGAAAAAAAAAACCCTCCTTTTTATACCTTACATAACAAAAGAGTTATACCGGTAGTAAGCTCAACTAAATAGCATCAAGAACAATAATTGTTTTGAATCAAATGGATTTCTGGTTCTTTTTGACAGGCGACCAACACACCAGATTGAGTCGCATGAAAGTAGCTTCACTGTGTGGTGTGTTGGATGTGATGGTGGTGGTGCCCCCAACCCCAGAGGGAGGTTATCAATGTGTTTGAATTGTAATATGGAATTGAAATGCCAGGAGAGTGATACAGTACATTTGCATGTAAAATGCATGTGTAGACAATAGGCCTACCAAGGAGGTCTGCATTGCTAGCCTATCTATACTACCTACAGAATCACAAAGCATGCCAGCATAACAGTTTTAATAAGCTACACATTTGTGCTGTCTATGATTCCGAACCAATTTCATTTCTGGACTGGAAATAGTGGTGCATTTGTGAGTAGGAGAATGAGAAGGGGGCTATCTATGTGTTTGAACTGGAGGGACAGGGTGAGAGAAAGGGAGAGTAATATACAAAATATAATAAATAGCCTCACTTGTCTGCAATACTACATCACTCAGCATGAAAACATGCTGTGCATGGTTCTGTGTTACATGATTCATGTAGGCCTATGTCATTCTGGTCTGGAAACAATGTTTTTTTTTAAAGATTACAACAAGCAGGTAATTCATTCAAGTGGATGGAAGGACATATGGCAGCTAAAATTGTTTTAAACATTGCACCAGTCTTACTTTACATGGCTTGGATTTCATTGCTTGGCATACTTGGCTAATGTTAGCATGCTAACTAGCGATTTCTCAGATCAAAAACAAAGCTCTTTTTCCCTCTAATTCCAAACAGTAGCCTCATAACTATTAGGCTTTCCATAATCACAAACGTTTGCTGATTAAATCACATAGTTCCAAAACAACCTCTGCAACTCCTGCATCATGCAATGACTGGTTTAATGAGAGCATAACAATTCTCCACCCAGCAGAGCAGCACAGCTCTGTCTGCGCTTCCCTCTGTCTCTCGAGTGAGTCTCCAAATTCAAAATGGATCGCACGCTGTCACTCATCCCGCCCCCTTTCTCAGGACTGTCTGTTTATTGGTTCACAGACTTCCCAGAGACAGTTGAAAGCGATATTACTATTGGCTGAGGGGCGTTTTGCCGTGAGGAGCGCTTTCACCATGCTTTGTTGATTGCGACTTCATAAAAAAACCTCCATATCTCAAAATTACGCATCTGAGAGCGCCATTTCGGCGCTCCTTCT
>NC_085858.1:48980803-49015803 GCF_034702125.1 Engraulis encrasicolus | reverse complement strand
TATCACACGTGGGCTGCAGCAGAGGCAATCATGCAGCTTGCGCTATCCTCAGCAGATCTCAATTGGGCTGCTTGCAGACCCTTAAGGTCTTTCATTTCCGTCTCGACGTGCTGTATAAGGCCAAATTGAAAGCTGAAAGCTCAAGATGACCACCACCACCAACACCACCACACGCTGAAATATGTTTTCATCAAGTACAGTCAAGTGTATGAAGCCTCTCGTGCTGTGCCTTTACTTTTAAATGAACCAATTTTGCACCAGTACTAACCCAGCACCTGAAGAACATTTTTTGCTGTGCATATGGATTTTTTGCATGTACACACACAGCTTATTGTTGATGCACTACTCGCATATTGTACGGTATGTGCAACTAAATTCAGTGAGAGGCAGAGGTGAAAGTAGACTGGTGAGCACAGGTGCGCAGCACCGGTATAAAATACACAGCTGGTGCGCAGTACCGGTATAAAATACACAGCTGGTGCGCAGTACCGGTATAAAATACACAGCTGGTGCGCAGTACCGGTAAAAGAATAGGGTTAATGCTGGCCAAAAACCCACATTTGGAAATTTAATTAAAGTACAAAACATGCATACACGGCATGCCATTTCAGACAAATGTCCTATCAAGAGAACAGCTCAAAGTTACCCGAAATAGTCATGCAGTGATACAGATCTGTAACGCACATGTTTATTTTGTTTGTGCTCTTTCTTATGTTGGCATTTGGAAGGGCGATTGTTGAGAATATCCTCAAAATATCACAGGTAAGACATGAAAACTACTTTCACCCCTGATGAGACACCAGTGCGAAATCAGTGAATATTGGTCTGATGTCAATCAGAGCTGGCCTGAACAGTTGTCTGAAAATATTTATTTGGCAAATGCGTGCTACACACCATGCAAGCAGAGAGAGTAGAGAGAGAGAGGTTCCATTGGCCCATTGTTTCCTGGTTCTATTATTGGGGGGGAAATCCCCCTTTAGGCAGACCTAGGCAGACCTGAGGACTGTTCTATTCAATGCTAGGAGCATTATGACACGCCCCTTTAGGCAGACCGGAACCTGGTCACATTAGGTGCCCATAGAAACCTATTATGTTGGCATATCTCTATACTTAAAGAATCTCTGATGCAAGTGTGTGCATAGCAGGTTGTGAAAGGCTATTGTGGCAGTGAAGAGGACTTGAATGCATTCTCACTCATTGAGTGGTCTATTACCTGTTCACATCAGTTGACTACTTACAGCAATGGAAATAATAAGATCATAGAATATGATCAACAAACAAATCGTACTGCACATTTTTATAAGTGACTAGTTTGAACCTTTGTTCATTAGACTCTTAGTCTCCACTTCTGGGGTGAATTTCTCGAAACCAAAGTTGCTTACTACATTAGCTACTTCGTTGCTTACAATGCATTTTCCCATTGGCAACTACCGAAGTTGCTAACAGGCTAACAACTTCCCTTTTAAGAAACTCACCCCTGGTGTTGGTGCTACTGCGCATTGTGTACTTTACCGTATCTACTCACTCTGTGTGAAGTGCTTGAGGCTGGGCTGTGTTCCCTCTCCCTCCTATTTCTCCCATCTGATCGTCTCATTCTCTTATACTCTTAGTACAGGGTCCCTGTTGTGAATTTGCTTTCACCCAAATGGCAATGACCAAGTTGAAATATAAAAAAGAACACTGTGTGCTAGTGCTGTAACGATACACTCAACTCACGATACAGCCCACGAGTTCTGAAATGTATCTCCACTGAAGTTTGGAAACACTATCACATCAAATCATAAGGTTGTTTTCATGACTAATGGGTAATAAAGCTTTGAAAGGGCGTATCACGATACTGCCTCTTTGTATCACGATACAGTATTGTGACTCTGTGTATCACGATTTCTCGGTTCGATACAATATCGTTACAGCCCTACTGTGTGCGATGTCATAGTGGTGTGTACTGTGGTCGTAATTTCTCTTTAGTGACTTGTACAGTGTTCCACTGTTCCACGTATCTCATCTGCTAGTAATCCTCTGGTCTCTCATTCTACAAAGTGCTCAACTGGATTATTTTATAAATGAATACGTTTTTTTTTTTTTTTAAATCAGCTGCAGTGTGTGTCCACCTGCCACAATTGCAGCTTGTATGAAAAGTCTTGTATTGTACATGTATACGCACTATAGAGAGTATGAAAGAACACCTTTGGTTTTCAGACTGTGAATTTCTGAATTGTCTTGTGATGTAGACTATATGATAATACATCATCTTGCTTGTCAGACATTGTAAGACATTGTTCGCATCAAGAGACATTTGTTTTCCTGTGTTCTTGTTGTAGTTCTCTGAAAATCTGATATAGAGTAACTTAGAGAAAGATGATAAGTGTACTGACTGAGCATGGACGACCACCCATTGTTCAGCCTGATCACAAAAAGTGGCAGAAGCCAAAGGCTCCTCCTACTCAGATGCTCCATCGAAAGGTTTAGATCTTTTATTCCTGCAGCTATCAGAATTTTTAACAACAGCTGCTGAGTGACTTTTTTTATAATGTTGTTGAGATGTTTTGTGTGTTTTTATGATGGACTGTTTTTATTCATTTCTTAGCTCTTATTTATTATGTATTTGTCCTGTCTTCCTGTTATGTGATGTGTGTATGACCAGGTGGCACTCAATTTCCCCTTTGGGGATTAATAAAGTATCTCTCTTTCTCTTTCAACTTATCACTCCAATGTGTTTCTTCACCAGAGTATTGGTGGGAGCCCCCAAAGAGACATCAACACTTCCTGATGCTGCAGCCAATCAGACGGGAGATGTGTTCTTCTGCCCAATCAGCACGGACCGCAGTGATTGCGGCAGGATGCACCTGGCCACATCAGGTAATAGTGGTACTTATTTCATTTGTGTTGATCTTTTATTGTATACCTCTTGTTTTGGAATAATTTATGGAATAAATTAAATAATCACTTTCCTCGCTGTATATTGTTTTTATGTTAGGCTATACTTTTTGCATTGTTTTGCGTTTTTCTGCACAATTAAAGTTGGTGATCACCTAAAAAGGAAATGGTATTGACGTCAATCACCTGTACGCACATTTGTCAATCAAATCTTGATGTCTCATTAAAGTGCCATTGAGTCACAGTCCCAAAATGTTGATTCATTCCTGCTGATTCATGCATCTCTCCTCTCCTTGCCTTTCAGAACCATTTGATAGCAAAACTGAGATTTTGGATGGCATGTGGCTGGGTGTGTCTGTGGCCAGTCAGAACATCACTAATGGCCGTGTTCTGGTGAGTCAACCTGCTTCCTCCTCCACTGCGCCATGTCCGTATATGGGTTTGGCTGATAAGGTTGGTGTGAAAAGATGTATGCGCTAGCCAGGCCATGCCCTCCTAGTGACGCAACACCTTCGGCGTTGCTTCTAGTCAGGCCAAGAGCAATGTAAATATTGTTTCTGATCTCCCGAATAATCAGGAACTCAACCCACTTTGTCGGGACCCAATCAACTTTGAGCAGCTCCAACGGCCCTGGGTCATCTATGCCGTTTGAGAAACGTTAATTGTTAAGCTCTTGGTCAGACCAAGTCTCGAAGAGATTTGAAAGTCGGTGATAATCAGGCTAGTATGCGCAGCTGGTTCTCCCCCCATACCACTGCAGGTGAGAAGCACAGTGATTGGTCATAAAGTGATAGTGACCTTTACATCTGACCAATCGCTATACTGTATGATGGACTCTGACGTCTGGGTAACCAGCTGTTTGAGAAACCAGATATTTTGTGACACTGGCACTCTCATAGTAGACCTGTCTCCGTCAGACTAGTAGAGGTTGACAGATGTGTTTTTCACGGTCGATGAGATACCAGCGTTTTCCATTTCAAAGACAGATGATGCCTGATTAATGCTGTCAACTGTTGGTGGCTGATATGAGCGATCTTTTATCTGATGTTGTCATTATTTGATGGAAAAGTTAAAACAGATTTGCCACATATATCAGTCTTGTCTGCCTGGCCTTGTCGCTCTGTCTAACTGCCTGCCTGTCTGTCTGCCTCTAACGCTACCTGCCTGTCTACCTGTCTGACTCTGGCCATCTCTATTTCTGCATGCACGTCTGTCTGCCTGTCTTGTCCGTCTTGTCTCTGTCCATTTCCGTCTCTGTCTGCTTGTCTCCTTGCCTGTCTGTCTGTCTGTCTTTCTGTCTGTCTGTATGTCTTCCGCCTCCTCTCGCCCAGGCCTGCAACCGCCACTATGTGAAGAAGCTGTATGACTGCCATATGTGTCTTTCTCTAACTGTCTACCTGTCTGCCAATCTGTGTCTGTCTTCCACCTCCTCCAACCATGTGTCTCTCTCCCCCTCACTCGGTGAAGAATATACAAGATGGCCACATCTATCTGTCTAATGAATGACCTGTTTGTCCCTGTCTGTCTGTCTGTCTGTCTGTCTGTCTGTCTGTCTGTCTGTCTGTCTGTCTGTCTGTCTGTCTGTCTGTCTGTCTGTGTCTGCCACCTCCTCTCTCCCCCAGGCATGTGCCCACTGCTTCGTGAAGAAGCTGTATGGTGAAAACCACATTTGTCTTTCTGTCTGACTAATATCCTGTCTGTCTGTCTGTCTGTCTGTCCCCAACCACCCACGCCCAGGCATGTGGCCACCGCTATGTGAAGAAGCTGTATGGTGAAAGCCACATTTGTCTCTCTGTCTAACTAATATCCTGTCTGTCTGTCTGTCTGTCTGTCTGTCTGTCTGTCCAACAGGCCTGTGGGCACCGCTACGTGAAGAAGGTGTATGACGAGACCCGGTACAGCATGATCGGCCGCTGCTACGTGCGCAGCAACAGCATGCAGCTGGACCTGGACGACGGGCACTGGGAGGACTACTACGAGGTCTGCAGCCCACTGACCCTCCACACCGAGGAGGGCCAGTGCACGCTGGGCATCTCCGCCCTCATCACACGGGACGAGGTGGTCGCCGGCTCGCCCGGGAGTTACGACTGGCAAGGTGTGTCTACTTACATGTATTTAAAACTTAATTGGTAACACTTTATTTTAGGGATACATCTATTAGCGCTAATACATACAATATTAATGCCTGTGTAAGTAACTTGTAAGGAATGTACTAAGCAAAATAAGACAGTTGTTAAGCATGTATTCACAAATGTCTTGTTCATGCCCAATTAGGGATGTATTACTAATATAACCTTAGTAAGGACCAGTAAGCCTATATTTCTATTTATTAGTAAGTAGTAAGTGGCAGAATACAATGTGTATAAGCTCCCGACACACTGTGTGAACAAACCCTAAACAGTGTGAAAACAGATGCGTAATAAGGGTCCCTATTCTATAGTGACACATTGCTCAGCCCAGATGGCTTAGGGCCCCCGCACTACCAAAGTCCCCCTCGTTACTTAGGGCCCCCACACCACCCAGGCCCGCACTACCTAGCCCCCCCTGATCAGCAAAGTGTAATTACTTGTGTTCAGGTGAGGCATCTAGTTTCCTCTTGTTCATGTCAAAGAAGTGAAAGTAACAGGAGCCTTTATATAGCAAGGATTGAACGTACACTTGTCAATGGCGGTGGGTTGGTGAGATGTAATTTTTTTCATGTACCACTGAGTTTTAATTGCAAAAAACCCCAAAATAAATGCAGAACATAAGTATAGTTAAGTATAGAATAATAGTTTTGAAGCGAAACTAAACTATTCTTTTGTGATAATTAAGTTAATGTTTGAGAACATTAGCTTCAAGAAGTGCAGTGCATGATGGGTACGCAATCTAGGCCAACAGACAACCTACCCAGCTCTGAGTCTACCTACGTCCTTAGCTCCTCCCCTCACTCGTGCAATTTAGTTGCTATCCAAACAATTTGCCATGTACGTAACAACAGAAATATTATCATTGCTGCATTGGCCATGCATTGCATTTCTGACTAAGGATAAGGGCGTACCCATCATGCACTGCACTTCTTGTGTGTGGCGCACGTAGCTGCAGCGACTCCTTACTCTCCCAACTCGCAGTGTTTATTTGTGTTATAATGTGTCATTCGAAATGTCTATCGTCGGAAACTATGTCGGAACGCATGTACAGTCGGCAACAGCTGTTGCAGATAAGAATGGACAACTCAAGCGATGTATTGGATATACCAATAGAGACACTGGAAGAACTTGGGATACTACGGCGGCATACATCGGACCCGTCTGCTTCGCCTACATGGCGACGGCGAAAGAGGTGCTCCAGAATTAGGAAGAGAGGCAAACGAGGTGGCGTCGAAACACGGCTTGCAGCCAACCCAACTCGTCCAGCAATACCATCAATTCTCTTGGCAAACGTAAGATCTATGGACAATAAGATGGATGACATACGGCTACTAAGATCAGCGAACAAAACTGTGAGGAACTGCTGTGTAACCGTGTTTTACAGAAATCATGGCTGAACGACGGGCATACCGGACTCGCTTTACAACTGGAGCAACTTACGTGCCACCGAGCGGACAGAGCCCTTGCAGAGAAAAAAAAAACGAGGGGGAGGAATATGTGTTTACACACATGATGCTTGGTGCAAAAATGCTACGGTGGTACAGAGACACTGCTCTCCACTAGTGGAGTTCATGATCATCAAGTGCCGACCCTTCTATCTACCAAGAGAAATATCCGCCATTCTACTGGTCGCAGTTTACCTCGCTCCTAGCAATACCACCAGCGCCAGAAGCGAGGCACTGAACGAGCTGCATCGGGGAATCAGTTGAACAACAAGATGCACACCCAGATGCCTTCACAGTGGTCATGGGAGATTTCAACCACGGAAATCTCAAAACAGTTCTTCCAAAATTTCACCAACATGTTAACTTTCCAACAAGAGGACAAAACACCCTGGACTTTGTTTATACCCCAAAACAAGGAGCATACAAGGCAAAGCCCATCCCCCCACATCGGCCTATCAGACCACCTAACGATTCTGCTACTGCCAGCCTACAGACAAAAGGTAAAACTCACCAAACCAGCTCTGAAGGAGGTGAGAAAATGGCCAGAGGGATCCGTGTCACGAACTACAAGACTGCTTTGAAACCACAGATTGGGACATGTTCAAAAACAGCTGCCACCCACAGCAACCACATTGACATTGAGGAGTACACAGACACTGTGACCTCCTACATCAGAAAAATGCATTGATGATGTTACAGAAATAAAACGCATCACCACCAGAGCCAACCAGAAGCCATGGTTCACAGGAGACGTTCACAGACTGCTGAGGGCCAGAGACAAAGCCTTCAGAGCAGGAGACGTAGCTGGCCTAAAAGCAGCAAGAGCAAACCTGTCCCAGGGCATAAAAAAGGAATACTCGGACAAAATAACAACACACTTCAAAGACAGCAGAGATGCACAGAGCCTGTGGCAGGGCATACAGGCCATCACGGACTATAAGCCCGCACCACGAAACTTGTGACAACAACACCTCTCTGCTAAACGACCTGAACAGTTTCTTTGCCCGTTTTGAAGCACAAAATGACACTCATCCACAGAAAACTCCCCCTCCCCCCATGATCAACCCCTGTACCTGTCCTCTGCCAGTGTGAAGAGGACACTGGCCACCATCAACCCACGCAAAGCAGCTGGCCCAGACAACATACCTGGCCGAGTGTTGAAGGATTGTGCAGAAGAGCTGAAGGATGTCTTCACAGACATCTTTAACATCTCTCTGGAGCAAGCAGTCATCCCATCACTTTTCAAAGCTGCTACCATCATACCCGTGCCGAAGAAATCATCACCATCATGCTTCAATGACTACCGTCCTGTAGCACTGACGCCCATAATCAATTGAAGTGCTTCGAACGGCTTAGTCCTGTCACACATTCAAAGCCACCCTACCCCCCACCCTGGACCCCTACCAGTTCGCATACCGAGCCAAGCGGATCCACGGAGGATGCAATCTGCTCTGCCCTCCATCCAGCCCTCACCCACTTGGACAATAAAGACTCATATGTGAGAATGCTGTTCATTGACTTCAGCTCAGCATTCAATACCATAATACCACAACAACTCATCAGAAAACTGGACAAACTAGGTTTCAGCACCGCCCTCTGCAACTGGCTGCTGGACTTCCTGATGCAGAGACCACAAGCATAACGGTAGGGAATATAACACCTCAAGCACCCTGACCCTGAGCAACGGGGGCTCCGCAAGGTTGTGTTCTCAGCCCCCTGCTGTTCACGCTGCTGACACATGACTGCACAACGGACCCCACAGCACTAACCATCTAGTGAAGTTTGCGGATGATACAACACTGGTCGGCCTCATCACTAAGGGCGATGAGACCCACTACAGAGAAGAAAGTAGACCTGCTGGCCAGATGGTGCAAAGACAACAACCTCCTGCTGAATGTCAAACAAGACCAAGGAGATTGTTGTCAACTTTCAGAGGGTCCAAAAACAACTGCCACCACTGACCATCGACGGTGATGCTGTGGAGAGAGTGAGCAGCACCAAGTTCCTTGGAGTGCACATCAGCGACGACCTCTCTTGGACCACCAACACTACATCACTGGCGAAGAAGGCCCATCAGCGTCTCTACTTCTTGCGCAAACTAAAGAAGGCAAGTGCTACACCCTCCATCATGACAACATTCTACAGAGGAACCATAGAGAGCGTCGTGTCCAGCTGCATCACAGTGTGGGGAGGAAGCTGCACGGAGAAAAAACAGGAAGACACTCCAGCGTGTTGTGAACACAGCGAAGAAGATCATTGGAGTACCACTCCCCTCCCTGGCAGGACATTTACACCGCACGCCTCACCCGAAAAGCACTGATGATCATCAAAGACACAAGCCACCCTGCACACAAACTGTTCAGCCTCCTGCCCTCTGGAAAGAGGTACAGGCGCCTCCGTTCCCGTACCACCAGGCTTGCAAGCAGCACGATGCATCAAGCAATCAAGATACTGAACACTCAACCCACTCTCCCTTCACTGTCAGCCTCTAGCCAGCCAGGCCACTGACAACGCTCCCCCCCTCATCCCCACCACCATATCTGCGACTGAACATTCCACCTGCACTACTACATCTGTGACTGAACTTTCAACCTGCACTAACTCAAAACATACACATGCACACACACACACACACACACACACACACACACACACACACACACACACACACACACACACACACACACACACACACACACACCACACACACACACACACACACACACACACACACACACACACACACACAAGCACACTGCACTTTCTGCACTAAACCCAAACATACACACACAGACACACAACTCATACTCACACACACACACACACACACACACACACACACACACACATACACAGGTACACACACACAGACGCACACCGCACTTTCTACCTGCACTAAACACACACACACACACACACACACACACACACACACACACACACACACACACACACACGCACACAAAACACAAAACACATACAAACACACACACACACATACTGCTGCTGGTGTATTTAATAAAAACCTTTTTTTAATTATTTATTTCTTCAAATGCTACTATTACTATGTCAGAACGCTATAAAGGACTTTTAGAAAAAAGAACAACAAAATACCTCCTCTTAATGTATGTTCTCTACAAGTCTTCTGTTGTCCAGTCTTGCACTTTAAATGTCTGTATGAGCAATGTCTACGTCCATACTGTCTATGTCCATGTATGAGTACTGTCTATGTCTATACTGTCTATGTCCTTACCTAGATTAGTCTATGTCTGCATGGGAGAGCAAGAAACGCAATTTCAAATTCTTTGTATGACCAGTGCATGTAAAGAAATTGACAATAAACTTGACTTGACTTGACTTGACTTCTTGGAGCTAAGTTTCTCAAACACTAACTTATTTATCACAAAGGAATAGCTTAGTTTCGCTTCCAAACTGTTACTCATCGTTATATTCTGCATTTATTGTAGGGTTTTTACAATTAAAACTAATTGGTGTATGAAAAAATGACATCCCACATTCTCACCGTCATTGAGAATTTACGTCCAATCCTTGTTGCTTCCTATTATGCACCTGTACACTAAGTGTATTAAGTGAGATCTACATATCTAGTTAGACTGATGCAAAATCAGAAAAGTTCTTACACTTTGCTTCCCGAGGTGGGGGGCTGGGTAGAGTGGGGGCCCTAGGTAGTGAGGGGGCCCTAAGCCATCTGGGCTGAGCAATGCATCACTTTACAATAGGGACCCTTATTCCACATCTGTTTTCACACTGTTCAGGGTTTGTTCACACAGCGTACCAGGAGCTTATACACATTGTATTCTGGCCCTCACTGCTTACTCATAAATAGAAATCTAGGTCTACTAGGTCCTTACTAAGGTTATATTGGTAATAAATCCCTTATTGTGCATGAATAAGACATTTGCAAATAAATGTCTAACAACTGTCTGATTTTGCTTAGTACATGCCTTACAAGTTACTTACACAGGCATTAATATTGTATGTATTAATGCGAATAGATGTATCCCTAAAATAAAGTGTTACCCTTATTTTTTTTTTAAGCAGACAGAATTATTCATAATGTGCATGTCTTTTTAAAGCAAACCATGGTTAAAAAAAAAACACACAATAAGAGCAACTTTATAGGAATAGCAGAATTCATACAAGACATGTAGCTCAATGTGCTTTAGATTAACAACAGCAACAACAACTACAAAAGAAATGAAATTGGATGATTAAGAAGAAGACAAATATGTGGCGAAAATTAAGGTTAAGGTATGCTGACTGAGTGCCTGACTCAAATTGGAAATCATGGAATAACAAAGTCGGAAAATGTCACCAAAAAAACATAAAATGGCATAAAATGGCATGTTTGCATGCTGCTTTCAGTAATAACTTACAAAAAGTATGCCTTTTGTGTTATTAGTCCTGTTTTTTTTATTATTTTCCCATTGCTAAAACATGTCATCATGTACACGATTGGTCCTGCGTTTGTTATTTTCCCACTGCTTTCATCGTAATGGAGATTTCTTTGATGACAGGCAACACACATACGATTTGGAGGAGTCCAGATGATGATTACACGATTGTTGCATCAGGTTTTGAACCCAACGACACCAGGCGCAACATCTACATGGGTAAGCTCGTGATGTACTTTTCAATATCCTTTAGATTTTCTGTCCATATGTTTTAGGGGTTTAGATATTAATCAATATGTATCGATACATCGATCCTACAGGCGACGATTGAATTAAATGGTATCGTATCGTGGGGCATTCTTAAAGGATAAGTTCAGCCAATTTCAACATGCAGTTGTAATGCTCACACTACCCTGGACTTGTCAGTAGTACCTGAGATTTTTTTTTTCAGCCTTTTCCGAGATCCTGGTCATTGTAATGGGGGCAGGTGTTTGTTTCAAAAAAACATATACCATCCAAAAGGTTATGCAACATCAGCAGACAACTAGCAAACAGTGATGCCTTTTGGGAGAATATTTGGAGTAGGCCTATGTTAAGACATTTTTAAATGTAAACAAAATCTGCCCCCATTAGAATAGCTCAGATCTCGGAAAGGGCTTAGATGTAAAATGTAGCATCACCAGGTACTGACAAGTCAAGGGTAGCGTGAGCAATACAACAGCATATTGAAATTGGCAGAACTGGTCCTCTACGGATCGAAAATCGGCTCGAGATATTGATATGGAATCGTATCGTCATGGAGGCTGTGATTTACTAGCCTGATTATCATCAACATTCAAATCTCTTCGAGATTTGGTCTGACCAAGAGCATAACAATTAAAGTTTCCCAAACGGCATGATTGACCTGCCTCCCTTGGTTTGCTTATGGTTGTTTGCTTATCGACAAAGTGGTTGGAGCTGAAAGTGTTGCGTCACTAGGAGGGCACAGCCTGGCTAGTGATTTACACCCCTAATATATTGTGTTGCCAGACCCGTGTTATTACTGGTCATCCACATGAAGACCATGTCGCATCTCTATGCAGATTGGCCTACCAGTTGACCTATTCACGCTTTGCTGAAAAGACTCAACTACAACCTAACAGCAGTGCTATGACATTACTGAGAGCTTTAAGTAACCAAAGGGCTTAAATGCCCACTGTGTCAGATTTACCTTCATTTTGTCAAATTCAGGGCATAGAAGTAGCAATATGATACTCATACTTAACTGTTAATATATTGCAACTTCATTCAAGATGGGGCTGCATCAACATTGGAGGAGAATGGGCCAACCTTCATATACACTATACCACACATGTAAAATTCAAAACCAGTAAGACATTGGTGCTGGTAAATATTCAAGTAATGCCACATTTTCTGAACTGGCCAAACTGAACAACTGATATTGAACAACTTATATTGTTACACAGTGAGGGATTGCAGCGGCCCTCAAACGTGCTATTTTCAGGCAGTCCCCCCCCCCCCCTCTGGTGCAAAAGCTGTGCACTGAGGTGAAATATTGAAGTAGTGTTAAGTCAGTGTGAAACTTTTGAAACATCACCACACAGGGATTCCGTCCGTGAATAACAAGACACCCCTCCTGCGTTTGCCCTTTCTGCATGAGCTGCGTGGTATGATCTAGTATATGTAGCATGGAGATGGGGGTCGACTTTCATCTCCAGCCTCTCTGCTTTGACAGAAGTTTGAAGTTTTGACAGTCCCTGCTGTAAGGCTATAAAGCATCGTCCAGCCATATGAATGGCAGGTTGTTTCAGAAGTCTAATACATGTGCTTTATCCCCCAATTTATACATGCACACACACACATACGCACGCACGCACGCTCGCTCGCTCGCACACACACACACACACACAGGCTACGCCGTGGCGAAGGAGAAAGGTGTCCTGAGCCAGACCGAAGACACGCTGATAACAGGAGCCCCCAGAGATGGACCACAAGGTACAGCAACATACATTATGCACACATTTCTCCGATATTTAATTTCGTAGCACTGGAATGGTGGATATTACACATTTCCTCAATGTATTTGCTGTATTATGCCCATTTGAATACAGTGTAAGTCATATTTGTACTATTTCATAGTACGTAGTGTATTATGAATATGTTCTTTGTTTAACTCGTACGGAATGAGTTAAACTTGAACTCATTTGCAATTTGTTACATGCACATGACTAACACAACAATAGGAAAAAAAGCAAAAAAAGCACAAAAGCTCTACAGGTTAAGGTATACTGCCTATTGAAAAACAGAATTGGGATTGGAAGGCTTTATATTAAAAGGCCTAAAGCTAAATGTGGGCAGTAAAAAAAACAGTGTTAACTTAACACTTAAAGAGTGTCTTAAGTGTAGTTGGTCCCAGAGCACTCTCTTAGTGTTGAATTATCACTGCACTTTTTATTGTGTGGGTAGCTGAAGGGTCATGTTGGGTGAATGTGCGAGAGAGAGGAGTAGAGGCATTCATTTGAGCCATTCTTTGATGCAGTTGCTATACAGTGAGAAAATCCTGCAGAAATGTTTGCGAATCCCCTTCAGAAACCGTATCATACTTCAAACATACCTTTCAACACACAGGCTCTTTTTTCTTTTTTTTTTAAACTGCCTTTTTTCTGTGTTTTCTTTTCTGTTTTTCCTCTCAGCAATCCTAGCCACAGGTTCAGTGATGTTGAACTTGGTGAAGAGTGTGAAGAATCCATTGGCCATTGGCAATAACAGCCTCTACGGGGAGCAGGTGGGCTCTTACTTTGGCAGCAGCATCGCCGTGGCCGACCTCAACAACGATGGGTAGGTAGACCACAGAATATTGATCTCACCTCACCGCCTCCCTCTGCTTAGGCTACTGAGGATTTAGCTGGATTGGAATGCCATACTCCAACTAAACTATATCTTCAGGCAGAAATAAAATGACACATTTTATTTATTCATTGTTAATACAATTACTGCTACAATAATTCAATATATTCAATGGCTTCAGAACTGTCTATCTTTCCGTCCGTTTGTCTATTCACATATTTTGACATAAGCAAGAAAGACAGAGTGTTTGCAGTACATTCATTATTTGCAGTTGGCTGAAATAGTGTCTGTCTGTCTGTCTGTCTGTCTGTCTGTCTGTCTGTCTGTCTGTCTGTCTGTCTGTCTGTCTGTCTGCCTGCCTGTGTTTGTTGGTCTAGGTGGAAGGATTTGATTGTGGGTGCTCCCTTTTACTTTGATCGTCTGAAAGAAGGGGGTGCCGTGTACATCTACATGAATCAGAATGGCTTTTTCCAAAACAAGTATGACGTTGCGCTGCGGGGACGCGAAGACTCTGCATTTGGAATGGCCGTGGCAGCCATCGGTGACATCGACCAAGACGGCTTCCAAGGTAAAACAAACAAACAAACAAAAACAAAAAAACAAAAAAACAAACAAACAAAAAACATGAACAGCTGAAATCAAATGGAAAAAAACAGCTAAACAGTTTAACTTCTTTTTAAATCACAGCACAGTAAACGTGTCGCAACTATACTGCACAACGTTTGAGTGATGCAAATGAAGCGTTTTTAGCATTGCTCTCTCCATGTAATTATATCATTAAGCATGATCTGTACTGGCATGCACACTTTGCGGCAAAAACAACAAAAAAAAGCCGGCAAGCCATGCTGTGGCACAGCATATATTATATTAAATTGGCACGCCAGTAAACAGCCAGCTAACATGCCTGAAGGCACGAGTCCACCCCACAGCGTGCAGCGCACACATCTCCCTAACAAGTTTTCATTTGATGTCAGAGGCAGCCCTGCCTGTCTCTTTTTCACTGAACGACGGCCCAAGGTTTTGCACAGGGAGTTGGAGAGAGAGAGACCGCCTGTGCTCCACTAGAGCCGATATGGTCAAGGTGTTGGGGGGCTTGTTGGTCTGCGGTCTGGCTGGCATTTCATAAAGTAATCAGACGTTTGTTTGGACGAAGTCCAGATTCGATTGAAAACTATTTACGTGTGGGCTGTAATATCACTGAAGCATCCAGTTCGGGTTGGAAAGGAATGTCCGTAATTGACAGTGAGCAGAGCAATCAATGTTTTGAGTATTGGATTCGTCTTAATAACTGCAGTTGACTCCAAGCTATTCAATCAGTGGCACAATTTGTTTTGCATTACTGTCTTGGAATTAATTTCTGAGTTGGCTGAAAAGACAGATATGATCTGCCTTGGCATTTGTCCGTGTTAGTAAGCTGATATCCCAGTAGAGATAAAGAAGAAAAAAAACTGAAATTCCATCTAACTGAGGGACAAATCAATAATGTTTGACTGACTTGTTTCAATTATGTAGGTTATCAAAAACAGATTAGGTATAGGCTACTGCAAATGCACGTCTGGTGTGTGGTGTCATTAGTTTTGCATTATGGATAGTGCTTTATGGCTTTCCTTCCCCCTTTACTGTAATATTGCATTGTGCTGCTACTGTAACACTGCAATTCAGCCACTAGTGCCACCTGCTGGTTGCCATCTGACACTACCAAGCAAGCACTGAACTAAATCTCCCATGAGATACACATGTAATTAACATGAGCACATGAGGGGTAAACACAGTATATTGTGAATACCACAATTGATAGGATGCTGCAGTTTTATCAAAGTAAGGCCCTTAAGCCTCCTCTGTTCTCTCCTCTCCTCTCTAAGGTAATTAGCATGACCAAATGGGGGAAATATTTTAAGCACATACCGTAGGTACTCTAAACCTGACAAATTGGTGGTTTGTTTTATTATATTGTGTTATCTTCCACACACCGCGCTCTTCCGTCTTGTTGGTGCGTCTCTGATGTAATCAAGTCGTTAGGGAATGGATGGCACTCAGTTACTCAGTTATTATATTGTGTAAAAGCCTTTTTACTGTACTGCATCACTGATGATTTCTCGTTGTCTTTCTTTCTCTGTGTGTCAGACGTCAGTAACTCAGTAACTCAGTTATTATATTGTGTAAAAGCCTTTTTACTGTACTGTATCAGTGATGATTTCTCTTTGTCATTCTTTCTCTGTGTGTCAGACTTTGCTGTAGGCGCCCCTTACCACGACGGCGGCAGCGTCTTCATCTACTCGGGCAGTGCAAACGGCGTCTCCCCGGAACCCCGCCAGGTCAGTTACTCACACAACCAACTAGGGCTGGACTGGCCATCTGGCATAGCCGGCATTTTCCGGAGGGCCCTGCACCCTGGTGGGCCCCTATTTTCAAGAAATGTAGGGGCCCAAATAGGGGCCCACGAGGGTGTTGGGCCCACCGGTGAGTCAGTTCTGTGTCGCTAATTATGAGGGGGGACCTTTAAGCGAAAAGTGCCTGGGCCCTATTTCCCCTCCAGTCCAGCCCTGCAACCATCCAACCAACCAAGCAGCTGGGCCACAGAGGACAGCTGCCTTCGGGGCGACCGGACCACAGGCTGTCCTCCACTTACCTTCATTTGTATTGAGCTGGATTCAGTTTTGTACTTCGTTACACCACATTTATATTGAACCAAAACTGCACAGCTGGCTGCACCCACCGTCCACCACGATGAATCAACCCTCACTGCACCCTCGTATGTCCCCATATGCTCATAGCATGTCCTCTTATGCTTCATATTAACCCAATGAGACATGGGCCCTGTTATCAATTAGCTGTTACCAGAATGCCAATGACCTGTGTGCCCTGTCGTGGTGGTGTAATGATGTGGTAGTAAAGATTTGTCAGTGTTCCACTGGTGGAGCGGCGTGTGTTAAAGGATAACTTTAGCTAATTTCAACATGCAGTTGTAATGCTCACACTACCCTGGACTTGTCAGTACATGAGATTTTTGTTTTCCTCTTCAGCCTTTTTCCGAGATCTTGGTCATTGTAATGGGGGAAGCAAGTGTTTGTTTACATTTCAAAAAAACATCTTGATTCATTCCCAAAAACATCCAAAAGGTTAGCAAACCGTGATAGCTTTTGGGGAAATATTTGGAGTAGGCCTATGTTCATTTTTTTCAAAATGTACTTGTAAACAAAATCTGCCCCCATTAGAATAGCTCAGATCTCGGAAAGGGCTGAGCCGAAAAATGCAGCATCACCGGGTACTGACAAGTCAAGGGTAGCGTGAGCAATACAACAGCATATTGAAATTGGCAGAAGTTATCCTTTAAGGGGCTGCAGGTGTATCACTCAACTACACGGGCAAAAGTAGACTAGTCCCTTTGGGGCCCCAGTGGCATTGGTGGCACTGTGTGGGTATAGAGTAAGGATAGAGCGATATATATATCGGTTCGATATCGGGCCGATATTTGCATTTTTGAGTGTATCGTATCGGCCGATACGCCTGTGGTTTTGGCCGATACGCAATATTTATTATTTTAAGACACTTTATTTTTTTATTACTTGATTGTTAGACATTACTTGATTGTTAGAGTGAATGTTTAAATGTTACAAGTTCTACCTCAATTTGATAATGTTAAAGGAATGTTTGACCTGGAATATTTGTAATTTTTTAACCTTTTTTTTAACCCATATTGGGTATCGGAAATCGGGTATCGGCCAAGGGTGATGGAAAAAAATCGGTATGGCATCGGCCATTAAAAAACCTGTATCAGTCGACCCCTAGTATACAGTACTGTGTACAGTACACAGCTGCATCAACCACAATCATGACTCAACCCTCACCACATCAAATCCTCATATGTTTTTAAAACCAAATGAACCCCATAATACACGCCGTACCACCAGAGGCACGCTATAATAGTCATTGAAAGGTTAACTACCATAGTACTACTCTGCTATGACATAACACAGGAAAGGGCCTTTAGTAATGCACTACGACTCCGTCATTGCCATTCTGGTAACAACAAATTTATAACGCCATGCCTTTAACGGGTTAAACGGGTAAAATCACATAACGACTGTACATGGGGATCTCAACTCAGTGGGGAGCAGTGGCACTGTGTGGGTATACTACAGTACTGTGTACACAGCTGCACCAACTACAACCATAACTCAAGCCTCACCATGCCAAGTCCCAGGGCCGGTGCTAGTCAATTTGGTGCCCTAGGCGAGCACCCCCTTTCCTGTTCGTGCCTTTTGAAATTCACATCTGTAAGCATACACTGTACTTCGTACATCTGGTCAAGCACATCTGATCAACATAGTACCCACTGAGTGTCCATGAATAATCATTATTAATGTGAAGTTTAATGTATTATTTCATTTAACATTCTAATTTTGTGGGACTTTTTGGCCTGTACTTGCGCCCCCAAGACATTTGGCGCCCTAGGCGACCGCCTTGTCTGCCTGTGGCTATAGCGCCAGCCCGGCCAAGCCCTCCTCATCTGCTTTTAAAGCCACATTTAAAGTGCATCACACAACTACACAGGCAAGAGTAGACTACAGCTTTGTGGATGTATCCAATTTGAAATGAGATGCATGAATAAAACCCAGTGGGGAGCAGAGCGCCTCTATGGCAGTGGCATCGGTGGTGCGTGTGTATTATATAGGCCTATATACTGTACACAGCGCTGTGTGATCAGCTAGCCTAGTGCTCCTCTGTGCATTGGCAGGAGATCAAAGGGAAGGACATCACAGGCGGTGGCTTCCGTACCTTTGGCTACTCCGTGTCTGGGGGCATGGACATCGACGACAACAGCTACCCAGATGTGGTGGTGGGCTCCCTGGACGATCGCATCGCCGTGCTCAGGTACGCAGAGGCGATTCTAGGGCAAGTTGGGGCCCCAGGCGAAAATTCAAAAAAGAATGAATATTTGCCAAAAAATCACCACCACTTAGTTCAAAGTCTTAGCTGTTATTCACCATCTATAGGCTTTGGGGGCCCCAAGCAGCTGCCTGCCTAGCCTACATGTAGTGACAAGATGCACCTCTGCAGGTACGCTGTGCATGGTGGGGAGTGCGGTGTGCCCCGGAGGTGTTAGATTGAAGTAACAGCAAAGTAGATATGGCAGATGATAGCATTCATGTTTATTTTCTCCCATGGAGATTGTTCTGTATATGTATGTTGGTTTGTTTTTTGTTTGTTTTTTTGTTTGTTGAATTTGCATTTCTCTTTTTTCTGTACACATCCTCACTTCTCTCACACATGCTTCTCTCTCTCTCTCTCTCTCTCTCTCTCTCTCTCTCTCTCTCTCTCTCTCTCTCTCTCTCTCTCTCTCTCTCTCTCCCTATCTCTCTCTCTTTCTCGTACCAGGGCTCGTCCAGTTATTCGTCTCAAGACTGACTTCAGTGTGACTCCAGAGATTGTGGACTCGGAGAATTGTGTTGACTGGTGAGCCCTGAGCACATCACACATTAAATATTAAAGTATAATGTCCTCCTTACGTCTTCCGCATCCTGCCTGCACACATCTTCACTGATGCGGTTAGAAGTGGACATCACTTAGTACACTATGCCACTCACATGTTACAACATCTCATCGTACAGAAGAACATGGCAGGGCTTTTCCTGGATTGCACAACAATCCTGATGCGGTTTCTTTTTTATTTTTTTATTTTTTGTATTTTCTTAGAAGATGGCCCACAAATTAGATGGACCATACAAAAATGCCTGTGCTTTCTTTTAACGCAGCCCAGCCATGCTTTCTGTGACCTATAAAGGCAGTGTGCAAGTTTGCAAAAAGGCGGTAGTTTCTATCAGCACGAGCATTCTATCTCAAACCTGTACAGTAGCATGACTGAAGAATAGAAAAGTGTGTAGTATGATAGTGCTACACTACCTTGACATTACACAGTGCTTTTAGAAATGTATTACGACTTGGGCTTTGCCATTTTGATAAGAGCCAATTTATAAAAGGTGCCATCACGTGAAAGCGAAGAGCCGTCTTACCGTCACGTCTTAACAGGTTGAAGTAGGCTACTTACCTGACTGACATGCAAAGGACTACTGTAAGTGGAACAAAATGCTTTTCAATGTACCCGTGTCATATACAGTATGTGACTATTTTTTGTCTATTCTCATTTCCCTGCCTCATGTGTGCATGAATATGAACGTCATTTATGCTTCAATTGACAAAAGTGGTTGTTGTTAAATTACGCAGGGTGCGATCTGAAGGGAGGTTGGTGGGGAATTCCCCCTCTTATGGTTTTGAGATCTTGACATTTTCCTGCATGATTTTATGCTCGATTTAATGTAGCACTATTTATATTGCTTATAATCTGAAACGTGGCCCTACCGTGGCTGATATGGTAGGGCACACGTTTACCACTCGGCTGACCCGGTTCAATTCCTGGTCCGGGTCCTTTGCCGGTCCTTCCCCATCTCTCTCTCCCAGCTCACTTCCTGTCTCTCCTTCACTATCCTGTCTCACAAAAAAACAATAAAGGCTGAAAAGCCCCAAAAAAATACTTAAAAAAAAAAAAAAATCTGAAACGTGCCCCCCCCCTCTTCTGATTTGTCAACAAATCACACCCGATCATTTACACCCAAGAGAGACTCAGATAAATTGCATGGGTCCACCCACACACCCTAACCAGAGATTCTTTAATTATCTACTCTCTGCCCTAACTGCCTGTGATGATGCTGTGCAGAAGTCTGGCCAAATTGTATTCCTGGTTGTTCCTCTGCGCCGCGCGAGCCGGATCTGAGAAACTGGGCCCAAACTTGGGTTTGAGCAGGACTGGACTGGCTATCTGGCATAGCGGGCATTTCCCGGTGGGCCCTGTACCCTCATGGGCCCCTATTTTCGGAAATGTAAAAAATATAATATATATTTCTGAAAATAGGGCCCCACACGGGTGCGGGCCCATCGGTGAGTCAGTTCTACGGTCGGTGAGTCAGTTCTGCGTCACCGGTGAGTCAGTTCTGTCTCGTTTATTATGAGGGGCCCCTTTTTTTGTCAAAAGCGCCCGGGCCCTATTTCTCCCCCACTCCAGCCCTGGGTCTGAGTGGTGCGCACCATGGGAGTCAGTATGCAGCTCTGATGCAGCCCTGTCCAGTAGTACTCAGAGGCACATTTGATTGATCCCCTTCATTGATCCCTCCTCTGATAATTTCCTGCCAGATCAAGCTCCATCTACAAGCTTGATGTGACAGCCAAGCTACAGTAAGTGATTAAGAAATTAAAGGGGGAAAACATCAGACTGGATCATTTCTCTGGCCGAGTTTGGGCACAACAATGGGTGTGCCACTGTTGTTGGGATTTTTTTTTTTCATTTAACTAATAGGAGAAATTAGATGTAATAGAAAATAGTGGCTTTGGCCTGCTCGTACTGTCTGTCGTGTTGCACAGAAGTTTGCCTTCAAGATAGTCTGACCACTCTGCCTGTAATTTGCTGGTGTGATTGTGCACTGGCTGGTTATATGAATACAGTGGCATTTCCCAGCTAGCCTTTGATCCTGCCTCTTAGAAGCCTTCTGTGTAATGGCATCTTTACCTCATCATGCTCCATCTAGGAGCTTCTTGGAGCCACAGCCAAGTTGCCAAATTAAGGACTGAAAACGAAAAAAGCTTTTGCAAAATTTTTACTCCAGTAGCTGTCTAGTAGTATTACACAGACAGAGGCATTTCATAGACACGAGAACTTCCTATTACTAGATCAAGCTGTTTGCAAGTTTGTTGCGACATTCAGACAACCAAATTGTGGAATGAAAAGGGGAAAGCTTTGCCCTAATGCTTCTGCAGTAGCTGTCTGGTAGATAAGAGAGGCATTTCATAGTCGCCTAGTGGTTTTCCTTCTGATAGCGTAATATCTATTCTACAGTATGAGATCTTTGCCAGAATATAAGTAATAAATAATAAATGATAGAGTGGAAAGGGGAAAAAAGCTCTGAACAATAAGTGCAGATGCAAAGTTGGATTGTTTTTCTTCTCTTTTTTTTTTTTTAAGTAGAGCACACACATGAACATCATGTCAAGAGTCTGGCCTGAGACTAGCTCCAGCATTAGTGTAGTATTTTCCATCCGATTTTCCTTCTGATAACTTCCTATCCACAATGTGAAGTCTGTCAGATTACTGGTTAACCTGTTAAGAAACAGCGTTCTTTTGACCCCCCCCCCTCATATCTTGGGAACCGAATGGCGTATGACCACCAAACTCGGAGGGGATGATCTTCAGACAAAGATCTATGAATTACATCAGTTTGGTGTCATTATTTTATATTATGACATCATTATGACGTCATTTCCTGATTTTATTGCCCAAAATGTCGCCTTAATGTATTTTCCATCTAACTTGGGTAATGCACATCAATTTTGGTTATTATGTGCATCAGACCACTTCAAATGTTCACAAGGGTGTCTGATGCTAATGGAAATGTAAAAAATGTGAAAAGTGATGATGATGAGACTTAGATCAGTGATTTTTGGTCAGGCGTACCTGTCAGAAAACCGTTGCCATGGCAACAACAAAAATGATAAACATTATCTTTTGGTATCACATTGTAGCCAACTTCATTTTAGGAAAAGTCACAACGTTTCGTAGTCACAGCTTTAGTCATTCAGGAGTTATACTTTTAGCCCCTCCCGGTCTGGATAGGGTTAATCTGTTACTTATGGCTCTCTGTCGCACTGTCATGGCAATGTTGTTATGATGTAGTTGAGTTTTTTCAGCGAATAGTGAATAGGCCCGCCGGCGACCCCATCTGCAGTAAGAGGCTACAAGCTTGGTTGCCAGGTTACCAAATTTGAGGAATGAGAGGGAAAAACAGCTCAGGGCCAAATTGTGCTCCCACTGGTGTGTAGCCTACCTTACCTGCCCACTCAGTATAGCCTATTTGTTTATTTGTTTTTGGGCCACTGGTTCGCTGTTTACATCTTGATGCTTTTCACGCAGCTGCTGGGCTCCGCTCCGGATGTCCCAGTAACCTATTTTAACACTAAAACCCTGGCAAAAACCACCGCTTATATTTTTAGTCAGACGAGGAAAAAATGCAAAGCCTCGGAAGTGTAGTTTATCTTGTAAGTTATTATGGGATTAATTTGGGGCAGAGCTTGGAGAATCACAATGGGATTTTGTTGAACTGTTTTCAGAGCAGGCTTGCATTGCGTCATAGACAGTGCCAAAAAAAACTGCTTAAAATACAGCCTGTCTTACAAATGTCTGGCAAAACCCAGCTATTGTCTACCTAGCGGATTGTTTGTACAGTACAGTATATTATTTCCCCTGTCATTTGTGATTACTCACATGTATAATCTGCTGGGCATTATGTGTGCTGTCAGTTGATAACATGATTATGGTTAGGCGGACTGAACGCAATTGGAAATGGCTGTCGTCAATGAAGATGAACATGTGTTCACTTCAGCCTCATCTAACCGCGATGTTGTCATCGTGACTGTACTGTAAAAACAGCATTTTGGAAGAGAGAGAGAGAGACGGAAGGGAAGAGAGAGAGAGAGGCGGAAGGGAAGAGAGAGAGAGAGACGGAAGGGAAGAGAGAGAGAGACGGAAGAGAAGTGAAGTGAAGTTGAGCAGGGCCGCTATCAGCTTTGACTAGGCCCCAAGACAAAGCCATCACATCAGACCCCCCCCCCCCCCACCCAATACATACAATGCAATGAGGACCCAATTCTGCCCCCAACCCCCCCCCAACCCGCCTTTCTCTCCCTGTGCCCGGAAAAACGGACCCCTTTGTCCCTCCTCACCGTCGGCTTCCCTTAAGTTGAGTAGGCAATCCTGCACAGCGCAGCGGCCCAGGGCACATTTGCATTCCCCAACACTGCTGGAGATCGTTGCCATATGACCTCACCCTTAACTCCTACGCACGGATTGACGGAGTGATTGGATCCCAGCAGGCAGGGCATTATGGGAAGGAAGATTCAGGATTGTCTCTATGACAGCTCGTTACATCAGTATAACAGAGGCGAAAAAAATCGTTTTTTACTGTTTTAGTGCCTTAAAATAATTAAAAAACACACAAACAGTAGGAAGCAAATGATAAGAACTAAGCGTGTGTGTGTGTGTGTGTGTGTGTGCGTGTGTGTGTGTGTGTGTGTGTGTGTGTGTGTGTGTGTGTGTGTGTGTGTGTGTGTGTGTGTGTGTGTGTGTGTGTGTGTGTGTGTGTGCGTGCGTGTCAGAGAGAGAGAGAGAGAGAGAGAGAGAGAGAGAGAGAGAGAGAAGATACTGTAGCTCTTGATTACTCTCATGTATGTCACGGTAATGAGCAAGACTTACATCCATGTGCATGTATATGAATACTAACAGCCAACTGCATGACCTTACACAACTCTCTGCTACTGGTTCTTGTAAATGTGTGTTGTGTATGGTGTCGTGACAGTGAATGTATTGTATACTACATGTACAATATTTTGGTGTGCTGTATACAGTGTGCACTTACACTATACACAGTAAACATGCAGTGTTAATTCAACACTTAGAGTCTATTTGTGAAGTGAAAGCCCACCTGAGAAAGTCCAAGTCCCATTGCCATTGTGACACAGCACTCCACAACAGAATTGCATTTATGCCTCACCCGTGCAAGGGAGCAGTGTGGCAGGATGGTACCATGCGCAGGGTACCTCAGTCATGGAGGAGAGCACTGGTTAATTACTCCACCCACCTACCTGGCGGGTCAGGAGTCGAACCGGCAACCTTTGGGCTACAAGTCTGACGCCCTAACTGCTTACCCATGATGACAGCCCATGGTTTAACATCTTCTAGTGTATTTGGTCCCAGAGAACTCTCTAAGTGTTGAGTCATCACTGCATGTTCTACTCTTATTACACTGTACAGTCTACAGCAGTGGTTCCCAACCTTTTTTTCAGGGACCCATACTTTTGCCATTGCAAGCTTAGGTGACCCAACTGCGCGAGCGCCTGCACGAGAGGGAGTCACATGATACTCTGTTTCCTGCGAAAACTCATTTTAGTTATCATTTTATTCCTCAATTTGTCTTCGGTGAAATATAGTATAAATATTAAATGTAGCACTTACATTTTGTTGCTTCTATGCATGCATTAGTTTAAATGATTTGTCATTTATTCAACATTGACTATATGGTATTAAAATTAAACCCCTTAAAATCAAGAGGGCTCCGCGACCCCCTGTGGATCTTTGGCGACCCATAGGTTGGGTCCCGACCCATAGGTTGGGAATCACTGGTCTACAGTAAATATTACAGTGAACAGTTTATTGGACACACGTACATTGAGTTGCTGTTTGTAGTGTGTTTTACTATATAACAAAGTGGTTCTTTATTTTGTGTTGCCATGTGCAGATTTTCTATCATGTGTTGTAGTGTGGAGCGTGTCCATATTACAGTATAAAGTTTCCTTTTTACTGTGTGTACTGTAGTTTACAATGTGTTTGTGCACTGTGTATTACAGGTGTGCTTGTACAGTGTTTCTATAATGTGTTGTAGTGTGGAGCGTGTCCATATTACAGTATAAAGCTTAGCTGTGTGTATTGTCATTTACAGTGTGTTTGTGTACTGTGTATTACAGGTGTGCTTGATTACTCTTTATTGCTGTATAGCTTGCGTCTTGTTTGTTTACTCTGTGTTTTCTCTGTTGTGTTTTACAGTGTGGAGGCGAAGGTGTGCCTCTCCTACCACCTCGGCACGGGCGAGAGTGGCAAGAGAAACGTCAGTAAGTGCCACTTTCCTCCATCACACTCAACGCTACGCCGCCCACCTCTTTTTGTTGAAAAAGCCGCAAGCAAACAGTTTTTCAGCTCAACATTGATGATAGTCCACCACAGTCTGGGCTGGGGGCTGGCATTTGTGGAAGAGAAACAATCGTGGAGAATGCAGTGTGTTGCTGGAACAGTGCTTCCTTGTACTGTACTGTATACAGTAAAATAAATGTGTTTATGCCGTCTTTTAACAGTTGCAATGGCAGAAGTCAATGAGGCATATGCAGTATTGGAAAACTAGATACGCTGCTGTGGAAATACATAATGGGAAAGGTAGAAAGTGAAGACACCTTGGTGGAGCTTTTTTTAAATCTAACACCGAATCAGGGACGTTTCGAGGTATTTGGGAGCCCTAGGCAAAGTGTGACTTGGAGACCCCCTTTTTCTATTCAAACCATTCAGGAGGGGCCCCCTCCAAGAGAGATTTTGATCACAGTCAGTGGCGGAACAATTACACACAGGGACCCAGGGCACGACTCTGATAGGGCCCCCCATACGGCCTGCCAAGGTCACAATAGGGCCCCCACATCCAATATAGGAGGCCCCCCATATAGCTCCGCCCCTGATCACATTATCATTGCTCTTTTCGATCATTGGATTTTAGGGAGCTTTAGGTTTTTGCCTCATTTACAAAGTTGCCAATGCTGTCATTTAAATACAAGCACATAACCAGTCATTACCGGGATGGGCCCTTTCAGCTGTGGGCCCTAGGCAGTTGGCTACTTTGCTTCCCTGGTTGTGACAGGCCTGTACCGTATACCCATTATACATGAGCAATGTCTCAATTGTTTTGTCTTTCCTGCCCGAGGCCAGGCAAATGTAATGTAGCGTGTCGTCTTTGCTATAGCACGCCCTCTTGCAGCTGTGGAGTTCACGCTGATGGCATATTCAATAGTGGGAAACTGCCTTCTGTTGCGGAAGTACCTGTACATAAGGTGGAGCTTTTTCAATACACGGTATACCGAATAGCCTCTATAGGCTACATGAGGAATGCCTCACTTGTTCTACAGGTATATACTCCATATTTAACTCCATATCTTAATACCCAATGGAAAATGTAATGCATGTTGTCTTTGCTATAACACGCCCACTTTCTTCTTTTGGAACTTTTTTAATTTCCATTTATCATGCACAGTCGTACATTACATCAGATCATAGCATAAACAGAGAAAGTCTATCCACAGGTATAAGTATATAACATCAAATTGATTGACATCATAGATGTACTTAAATAAGAAAAAATGCAGTATACTGTATATATAATAATAGTGGTAAAATGGTGGCCTAATGGTTAGGACAGCGGTTTTAAGATCAGAAAGTTGCAGGTTCGAATCCCATACTTACCTCTCTCTCTACACCTACATGGCTGAAGTGTCCTTGAGCAAGGCACCTAACCCCACATTGCTCCAGGGAATGCAATGTAACGTAATGCAATATAAATCTGGAAGTAAAAAAAACCCGTCATAGATAACTTTCTGCCACACCCACTTGTTTCTCCTGCAGCTGTGGAGTTTGCGCTGGTTGCCGACGTGACCCGCCACACCCCCCGTCTGGAGTTCCTGGACAGCGGCAGCAACAAACTGGCCGGCGTCTTTTACATGCCCTCGCAAAAATGCCGCCTCTTCAAGCTCAGACTCAAGGCAAGGCTCGTGGAACACTACGTCTTTTCTTTCCCCTTTTTAATTCTTTTTTTTCTTTCTTTTTCTTTTTTACCCACTACAGACTCAAGCCAAGACCAGAATGCTCTACTTATTTTTTTTCTTTTCTATTTTGGAGCGGTTTCGCCGGAGGGGGGAGGGAGTTCTGTGGGGAGGAACGGCGGAGGGCAATAAGTCTTCGTTTGTCTGTTCATTTGTAAAAACTTAGTCTCGCTGTACTCATTATTATGAACAGAAATGCGTTTGCCGCTGCTTTATCTGTAAGTAGCAGAATGTTGCTGGCTGGGATATGTTTTTTATTTTTATTTTCGGTGACCGTTGCACAAAAATGGCGAGAAATTTGATTTGGCTGGAGATGTTTGAAGAGAGTCAGGAGCACTCTCACCGCCGCAGCAATTGCTCTCATTAATCTCCGCAGAGATGTCTTGCACACCAATTGCGTTTCTGTTGGTGCATTTTGTGTGTGTGTGTGTGTGTGTGTGTGTGTGTGTGTGTGTGTGTGTGTGTGTGTGTGTGTGTGTGTGTGTGTGTGTGTGTGTGTGTGTGTGTGTGTGTGTGTGCGTGTGTGTGTGTGTGTGTTTGTTTCGGTGTGTCTGTGTGTGTGCGTGTGTGTGTGTGCTTACAAGCGCGCGTGTGTGTGTGTGTGTGTGTGTGTGTGTGTGTGTGTGTGTGTGTGTGCCAAGCGTGTGTGTGTGTGTGTGTGTGTGTGTGTATGTGTGTGTGTTTGTTTCTGTGTGTGTGTGTGTGTGTGTGTGTGTGTGTGTGTGTGTGTGTGTGTGTGTGTGTGTGTGTGTGTGTGTGTGTGTGTGTGTGTGTGTGTGTGTGTGTGTGTGTGTGCATCAGAGCATGGCAACCCGACCGAAGCCCGACGGGCCGGGTCGGAACCCGACGGGCCGGGCCGGACTCGGACAAAAAAAATAGAATATCTGTCGGACTCGGGTCGGGCTCGGGCTTGAACCAAACAGACATTGTGAAAATTGTAAGCAATCAGAGGAAACGTTTCAGTTCATGCAAACGGCAGTTTTGTGATTAAAAAATAAGTAATTGAATATGCATAAATGAAAATGTTGGTAGGCTACTCGTGCGAGTGATTATTATTGGCTGTATGCACGCGCCAGTTACCAGTGGCAACATGGACGCTCACTCCCAGTCAGCCGAGCAGGAATGCCGAGTCAACTTGCTTTCTTAATAAGCGCCAAATACAGTTGTCAGTGAACGCGTGGTCTTTTGTTGTAGGCCTAGTGTAGGCCGTGTTTTAGCATGCCTTCGGTGCTGTCTTAAATGTTGAACATAAAATGACGAAGTTTGTCACTGCATTGCTCGCCAAGGATTACTTTTCCAGCAAGGGGTAGCAAGGAGCATAATATGGATTAAAGAAGACGCACACGCTACGTGGAGTTGCCTAAGGTAGGGGCGAAGTTCCTGTTACTACTTTGTCCGCTGTGACATTTCATGTCCTTCACGTAGGTTCTTAATTCTTGTCACTTTTACTGTAGCCTACAGTTGTAACTATGCGCGTGCAACCTTTCCTGATTTTATATTGACCGCATGGACATCAGGGGAAATGACATTCTCTTGGAGGGCCGAACAGGCTACTGTTCTTCGGGGTGAACTTATAGCCCATCCTTCTTAACGACAAGGAGTGGCATCTTCACCGGCTCGCGGGGATTTATTTGCACTAACAGTAACGTAACAAATGCGTCCATAGCCGCGCTGACTGCATCCAAACCGTATTCGTTAGTTTTCGCCTTTCTTATCCTCTCACGCCCCTCCCATGCATTTGATCACAGCACCCAACATCTCTGGTCTAACCGAAAGAAACATAAGGTGCGCTGTCACATGTATGCGTGTGTTTATACTTACTATGCGTGCGTAACTAAATTATAGCAAATTGCCTCATCCTAGTTGCCTATCCTGGCTATTTATCACGTGCTATTTTGAGTATGAAGGAGGCCACATAGAAAATATTGCTTGCGCACAGGTTCTGTTGTTATTACAGTGGTCTCGGGCTTCGGACGGGTTCGGACACAAACATTTTAATTAGTCTCGGGCTCGGGTCGGGGTTGATCACTTTTCTGTCGGCTGAGGGCCGGGCTCGGACAGAAAAAACCGGCCCGAGCCACGCTCTAGTGTGCATCCATGTCTAGTGTGTGTACAGTATGTGCATGTGCTTGACTGCACTGTATGTATGTATGTGTGTGTGTGTGTGTGTGTGTGTGTGTGTGTGTGTGTGTGTGTGTGTGTGTGTGTGTGTGTGTGTGTGTGTGTGTGTGTGTGTGTGTGTGTGTGTGTGTGTGTGTGTGTGTAAGGTAAGGTAAGGTAAGGTAACTTTATTTGTACCCGAAGGTAGATTTGGTTGCAGGTAAAAGTAGCAAATGTGTGTGTGCGTGTGCATAATGACTATGGAACATCTAAAATATTTGCACAACTCACAAATTAACAGGTTACCTCATTCACACTGCCTGTGTGTGTGAGCTTGTGCTTGCCAGCCGTGTAGAAATATGGAGTGACAAGCATATTTTAACATTTAACGTCACTAGAGATGCACCGGATCCTGATTTTTAGGATCCTGCCGGATACCGGATCCACTGCTTAAGATCCTGCCGGATCCGGAACCGGATACCGGATCTTACGTAAGGTTGAAACACATAGCCAGCTCGCACACGTGGGCCCTTTTTTTTACGTTGGCGCAAACTATTTTTGAGACTCATTGGCTTACTGCCACACTGCCTTCAACGACCGCTTCCAAAGGGCTTTCACTCCATGCAGGGATTGGGGTTGTGAAAGATTAACTGAAAAGCCTAGGCTACGTAAAAAATGGAGATGCCCCAGATCCTGATTTTTAGGTGACTGCCGGATACCGGATCCACTGCTTAAGATCCTGCCGGATCCGGATAGTCTGAAAAACCCTATTATCCTGCCGGATCCGGAACCGGATCTTGGATCCTGTACATCTCTAAACGTCACTCACAGATAGGGAACGGTTAAAAATCGAGTCAAAATTGAAGTGGAAAATTCACTTCATAATCATATACTGTGTACAGTATAGTAGTAGAGTACAGAGTAGAGTGATTTTATTGTTCCCCGGGAGGGAATTAAGGAATATACAGGGGTTGGACAAAGTAATTGAGACACCTGTCATTTTAGTGTCATTTAGTTCCTCTTGCATCCACAGTTAATCTTGTTGGATGTGGTTCATCCTTCTGGGTGGTATGCTTCTTACCCTGATAAATGAACCTTCACACTTCACTATACTGGTGCAATGTGCAATTAATGAAGATTGGCCAACAGGCTGGTCCACTTGAGCCATGAAACTTCCCACACTAAAATAACTGGTGTTTCTGTTATTTTGTTCAACCCCTGTATATAATAGTATAACAGTATATATAATACGTCATGTCACTGACGTTACATAAGTCCCATTCTGCACAGGACACTCTATTTTGTTCTGTCCATTCTAGATCTTATAGATTTTTGAAAAATATTCATCCATAAGGATATTTTTACGTAAGCGGGCTGCCGTCCTTATATAAAGGGGGGGGGGGGAATAAGCTTATGTAAATGATATTATTTTGAGCCGTTTTGGCAGTGGCGTGTTGAGAAAGGGTGCCGGCAAGACGAGGTGAGGTGATGACTAGGGACAGGATGAAGCCACTGTAGGCTGTGATCATGCTGGTAATCAACATGCATGAAGAAACTGCAGACATTTATAGACACGGCTGCCTGCCTGACGCACATGTGCACAGCACACGCATACAGGCGCACATTCAGGACACCAACATACACATACATAGGCCTACATACGATACACATATGTACATACAGGACATACACACCAGGGCTTGACGTTAACATTTTTGGTCACCAGCCACTGTGTCTAGTAGTGGTTTTACATAGTCACTAGTCGTTTAGGCTTTCTGCTAGCCAGACTTATGTTTTTCTTTTTTTTTCTTTAGGCTATTCTTTAAATACAACAATTTAAGCATGTAAATACAGCCAATTGATGCAATTACTGTGATTTGTCACACCAAAGAATAAGTCAACAGTCAAAGTGGATAGTGAGACTGAAATTGTTACTAGCCAGAGCTAAGTTTTACCAGCATTTGGCCAGTTGGCAGGTGTCAATGTCAAGCCCTGATACACACTCACATTGCGCGTGCACACACACACGCACGTCGCACATGCACACACACACACACACACACACACACACACACACACACACACACACACACACACACACACACACACACACACACACACACACACACACACACACACACACACACACACACACACACACACACACACACACACACACACACACACATATACACACATGCCTATACACATGCATGTAACATACTGTACATTAACTCAGTTGCTGGGATAGAGGACTAAGGAGATCCTACAGCTAAAGGATGGTCTGGCACATAATCTCCCCGGCAGCACTGTTCTACTTAAACTTAATCTCAAATTCAAATGTTATCTCTGTCTCTGTCTCTGTCTCTGTCTCTGTCTCTCTCTGTCTCTGTCTCTCTGTCTCTCTGTCTCTCTCTCTCTCTCTCTCTCTCTCTCTCTCTCTGTCTCTGTCTCTCTCTCTCTCTATCTCTCTCTCTCTCTCTCTCTCTCTCTCTCTCTCTCTCTCTCTCAATTCAATTCAAATCAATTCAAGTCATTAGAGCTTTATTGGCACAACAAAAATACATTTTGTATTGAAAGCATTGGCTGAAGAGGTGTATTTGTAGTAAGTGCATATTCATAATTAATAAATTAATAATATAATCATAATAATTATAATTAAACCCAAATTTTAATTCTCTCTCTCTCTCTCTCTCTCTGTCTCTGGTTTTCCAGAACAAGCCTATCAAAGACAAGTTGTCGGAGGTGAAGTTCTCCATAAACATGTCGCTGTATGAACCCAAACCCGAGGCCCGCGGGCTACAGGACCTGGGTGCCTACCCTGTGCTCAGCGAGGGGAAGTCCATTGTCACCAAATATGAGGTAAGGACGCTCTTAATGCAGACTGTTTTTCAGGGCGTCTTTTTGCACATTGCACATTTCCTCATCAATTTAAGAGTTACCCATAATGTGATGAGGTTTGAATATTTCAATGGCCTGGAATTGAGCAGAATGAGACCCTCTCCTTTTGTACTTGTACAACTGAATTAAGAGCTTTTGGTCCGATTGGTCCAATTTGCTGTGCATTTCGTGTACTCTCAATGTGGAAGTGTCATTCAGCCTTCCATCCAATGTTGATGCTTTTGACCAATGATGCTTGTGGCTTATATTTTGGTTTCTGTTTTGCTGTCAAATCTGAAAAATGTTTAAATAATTTCAGTGTATCGTTATTTATGTAATTAAACTTCATTAAGTAAAGTTATTGTTAATTGGAGTCATTAGTATCAGGGTTTAGTGAGATACGGTGATGAATTACATCTGTGCTTCCTCCGAACCAACAGATCCATTTTCAAAAGGCCTGCGGCATAGACAACAAGTGCAACAGCAACTTGAAAATGACTGCACAGTTTGCCAGCTTCGCTAATGACCAGCCTCTTGAAGAGTGAGTACAAAACATGCAAGACATGCAAAAATTATACTTACTCATGCTGTAACGGAAAGTGCATAGGGCAATAGTTTGTAGCATGCATCTTACCGCATGCAAAAGCTTCAGTAGCATGAAATTGATCACATACTGTAAAACGTTACTTTGAAACCAAACATCTCATTGACATTGTATTAATCAATGTCACCAACCATAGCTCATTTGGACACAGACATGTGTTTACAGTAAAGAAACTCTACGCTTAATTGTATTGTAGGAAAGCTAGATGTCTATAAAGGCTTTTCAGTTTCGTAAGGTCTTGCAGAACAAGTTACCAATGGGAGATTTATCGTAACTAACAAATAGCTAGTTTGCTACTACCATGCATGCTAGTAAGCAGATCATCATTCATGGTGAATACTGTATGTGAAAATGTTAGCCTCTTCCATGAATCTAAACTGGTTGTTATAGTGCTGAGGGTCATCAGATCTTCAAGTACAACTCAAGGGTTAAGAAGCTGGTGCTGCGTGTTGACATCACCAACCCAGACAAGAGCGTCGATAAGCATGCCGAAGACGCACACGTCACCGTCCTCAACATCACAGTGCCTCCTGCCCTCCAGTACTCCTCCGTCAACCCTAAGGTCTCTCTCTCTCTCTCTCTCTCTCTCTCTCTCTCTCTCTCTCTCTCTCTCTCTCTCTCTCTCTCTCTCTCTCTCTCTCTCTCTCTCTCGCTCGCTCTCGCTCTTGCTCTCGCTCTCGCTCTCGCTCTCGCTCTCGCTCTCCCTCAATAGGTAGTCCCGAAGTCAAATTACGCCTCCCTTGATCTCAATGTGAACTCAATGTAATTAGAGTGAAAACACATTCTCTCAATAGTATGTTTAAGGGTAATTTACCAGGAGCCCAGGGCCAGCAGTAATGACTGAGGATGGCCCACAGCCAAAGATGTGTTGGGCTCATCTTTAAGTGTGCCTTTGAGAAAGTCTCTCTGTTTGTCTCACTAAGAGATATCCTTGCTAATCTGCCTACCTCGCCACCCTTCACAAACACACACACTCACTAACGCACTCACACACACACACACACACACGCGCACACACACATTGCCCCATTCTAGAATAGAATAGAATATCTTTTAACGCACACACACACACACACACACACACGGTGCGAAGGTGTGCGTGTGACAGGCCAGTTGGTTCTCCTTTTTCCCCCTCTACTACATTCTAGAATAGAATAGAATATCTTCTACTTATCATTGTAACGAGTACAAAGAAATGGAGCGTTCCTTGTTGAAGCAATGCAAAGTAATAATAAATAGATAAATAAAGTTTTAAAAGTATGTACAAAAACTATGCTTTGGTTGCATAATTTAGTTCAGTAATGGTCGCTGGGTAAATGGTTATACCCTTCAACAGCTGAAATTGAATGTTTATCTTTAGATAGGCAATTACTCATAGTAATACGTAGTATAAGTGTAGTCCAATAAAGTGTTTTTAATTAAAGCCCATATCATCAATTGAAATGACATTGTGAAGTGAAGCCAGGTACGTACGGTACGGTACAACAGTATCTCACTGACTGCTATTGTTTTGACAGAATCTCATCTGTTCCGGATCAGACCTGGGGCTTCTGTGTGAGTTTACCAACCCGATAGGCAGAAACCAGGAGGTGAGAGCTAACATTGCACTCTGGTTATTTCCCAAGCCATCCCAGCAGTCATATTACATTAAGCTCTGTTTCAGATTTAATAAATGCCTTAATTCACTGAGACAACCATCCTGAACATTTTTAGGAGGCTTGTTTCCAAGGCCTTATTGGAGCTAAGTGTGACCCAGCAGCAGCAGCAGTAGTACTGTCGTTCAGATGATTACGAGTTTTCCTTATCTATTGATTCCGCGCGTTGATACAAGGATTAAATGTGAAGAATAGCCCCTTGTGCTGTTCTGCGAACCACGAACTGTGTATTCCATACACATACAGTACAGTAGTCTACTGTGTCTTAGCAGCAGGACTGGACTGATAATCTGGCCAACAGTCCTCAGGGGCTGTTATGTTTTGTCTGTTTGCTTTTTTCCTTAGAGGTTGATCCTCTAGGACAGTGGTTCTTAACCTTTTTTTCTTAACGCACCCCCTTACCTGTGCCGAAGACAAGCCGCGCACCCCCAACCCAAACTTCTACATGTGTATACTTACCAGAAATGATTTTAAGTGATAAATTGAAATGATTCTTGCTTGGGACATAAATCAATACCTTCATTTCTTTAAATGGGGGCCAAACTTGTTTTAATTTAGTCTTAAATTGGCATAAATATAATGTTCTCAAGCAG
>NC_085858.1:48965803-48975803 GCF_034702125.1 Engraulis encrasicolus | reverse complement strand
GCACAAATGGCTGGTGGAGAGAAAATAGGCCGTTCTGATTGGTTTATTGCAGGTTTCACCCCTGAAATGTCCCGATGATGGCGATCATCATCAGCATCATTTTCCATGTCCTCTCATAGTGGTAAACCATCACTAGTGGGTGTTGGGCACACACTCAAAATACTGCACAGTTGCACCATCAGGCAAAGCCATTGTAGTTGAACCACACACACACACACACACACACACACACACACGTACATACGCATGCATGCACGCACGCACCACGCACGCATGCATGCACACACACACAGGCACACACAGAGACACAGACACACACACAGACACACGCATGCACGCGCACGCACACACACACACACACACACACACACACACACACACACATACATACACACACACACACACACACACGTACATACGCATGCATGCACGCACGCACCACGCACGCATGCATGCACACACACACAGGCACACACAGAGACACAGACACACACACAGACACACGCATGCACGCGCACGCACGCACACACACACACACACACACACACACACACACACACACACACACACACACACACACACACACACACACACACACACACACACACACACACACACACAAACCATTTGTTTTGATCGAGCAAATTGAGATCTTAGTCTTAGTGCAGTGCACAGTATAATAATATACTAGTAATAACAAAAGAAATCCAAGCAAATATAAAGTAACCCTGCACTTCATATTCAGCAAGATTTTTGCTAAGAGAACATGCCAGACGGTATGGTAGGGCTGTACTGAGGAGAAATAGAACCCGGGCACTTTTGGCTTAAAGGGGCCCCTCCTAATTAGCGTGGCAGAACTGACTCACCGGTGGGCCCCGCATCCTCGTGGGCCCCTATTTTCAGAAATGTAAATAAACTCAAAAAAACTTTTTTGAAAAACATTTCTGAAAATAGGGGCCCATGACGGTGCAGGGCCCACCAGGAAATGCCCACTATGCCAGATGGCCAGTCCAGACCTGTCAGGACGCTGCATTGCATTGCACTGCACTGCACCACTTTCCTGGTGAACCAGTAGCCTGTAAGTAACAGGCTACTGGCACACTGCCCTTTCACGCCTCTCCGCAGGCGGGGTTTAGTCAAAAGATGCTTGCACGCGGTTGGAGCAACCTCATATGAATGACATGACACTTCGACCACTCACGTTGAAGCTTTGTGACGTAGGACGTGTCGTCACGTAAGCGCTGCCAGGTCGGGAACCAAAACAGAACAACATCCTTTAGAAAATCAACTTGAGGTATTTTGGATAACACCGCTGAAATTACTGCTTCCATCCCGACGCATGATAACTCCTCGCACGCCGCCATTACTGTTGTGATTCAGGGAGGGGGCGGGCACAGCCGAACTACCCTGGGGGAGGGAGTTGCGTTCGATAAACGTCATACCCACTGAAATCCCTCCCTACGATCCTGATTCGTCGTGCTGCCCCGTTTATTTTGTAAACGGAGGAGGAGAGCGAATCACAGGTGTACCAGAAGGTTTGTGTAGCCCATTCTGGTTCACCAGGAAACTGCACCACCTGGGCTGCCTTGAAATGAATTGATGCTATCCTTCCTTCCTCTTTACTCCCCTGCTATGCCTCCCCTTCTTCACTCCGCAGGTGAAGTTGGTGGGGAGACCGCTGGGGAGTCTGGGCACTCTCCAGGTCGCCTTTGATTGGCCCTTTGAGGTGTCTAATGGGAAATGGCTGCTGTACCTGACCAAAATCTCAACCGTGGGCACCTCCGGCCCCTGCGTTCCCCCAGAGAAGGCCGTGGTCAATCCCCTGAGGCTCCAGGTGAGTGAGTACGCAGGCTGGAAAGGCTGACTTGTGGAATAGAGATTTGGGTAGCACTTTCTATGAAGCCCATATCTATAGCGCACTAGGAACACATTTATAACAAATTGTAATATGCATTACAATTACTTACAACATAATCAGGTAGCCTGTAGTTTATAGCCAGTCAATGAGCACTCATAACACCCTTGGATTTATATAAAGCACTGTAAGCTAGATTTCTGGTTATTCATAACTGTTAATATAACGTGTCAGTTAATATAAAGTGGCATTATGAGTGTAGTCATAAATATATGTTGTAAGTAATTATAATGCACATTATAGTTTGTTATACATGTGCTGATAATGAGATATGGGCTTCATATAAAGTGTTACCGATTCTTGCTATCTTCTTCTCTTTTTCGCAGCGCCTACTGTATGTGTCCATATGACATGGACATTTTTCCTGTTCAAACACGGCGACAAACACCCAACAGCTTTTTCAACATCTCAAATTTTCAACACAATGTCAACACTTACAAAGGGCCATTATGGCTCTACCATAGTGCTACATTTACACTGATACATAGCAAAGAGTATGTGTATGAATAAGTCAACGTCTGAGGACTGCAAGACTACATGAATAAAAAATGATCTGTCCATGCTAGTGTACATATGCTAACCTTGCCTGTCACAGTAGCTTAGCTGGCAACATTTTCAATAAGCATCAGAGTAAGGAAATGGCTAGTGGACGCATCGGAACCACATCATTATAATGACTGACATCGGAAATAATCATTGTCCCCACACACACACACTTTCCCTCTGTGGCTGCCCCCCTTGTTTTATTTATCTAAACTTACGTCTTGTATTATATTGTTTAGCTGACGGACGAGCTGAGTCGTCGGCGGAGGCGCGAACTGACCTCCCTGGAGGGTGGAGAAGGGCAGGAGGCGTACGGGGAGGAGGAGGGGGAGGGGGAGAGCCTCCAGGCAGACCAAGCCCTCTCCCAGGCCCCTATGAAGGCCATCAGGACCCGCAAGAAGCTCATCAGTCTGGTAAGGGGATAGAGAGAGAGAGCCCCACCGGAGAAATATCAGCCCTAGCTCTAGGCCAGTGGTTCTCAAAGTGAGGTCCGGGGACCACTGGTGGTCCGCGACAACGCTCAGGTGGTCCGCGAGGGGTTTTGTACTTTTCCAAGACGAGCTAGCAGTAGGCTATATTTGTAACAGAATTACAAAGCTAAACATAACTGAAGTATTATTTTCACCACTTGTAAATCTGAATAAAAATTGAGTGATCTGCATCGAAATTAGCAGTGTCAAATAAGCACCCCCAACTGTCAATTCAGTTGACTGGTGGTCCCTGAACATTTTTAGGGGGGGCAAAGTGGTCCTCAGTCTGAAAAAGTTTGGGAACCACTGCTCTAGGCTTATTCAATTTCACAACGCTGCGAGGGAGGGAGGGAGGGAGGGAGGCACTTGACTTGCTCCGCCACCCACCCGCCGCCTGCATTACATCGCCCCCATATCGAGATCGCAGTGGACGCACCAGTACCCTGACATGACAGGCTGCTGCAGACATCTTATAGATATACAGCCTGTGTGTATAGTACGTGTGTGTACAGTGCGTGTGTGCATGCGTGTGTGCATGAGTGCAACGCATGTGTGTGTGTGTGTGTGTGTGTGTGTGTGTGTGTGTGTGTGTGTGTGTGTGTGTGTGTGTGTGTGTGTGTGTGTGTGTGTGTGTGTGTGTGTGTGTGTGTGTGTGTGTGTGTGTGTGTGTGTGTGTGTGCTACACACTGGCTGTTGACGTGTTATAGATATACAGTGTGTGTGTGTGTGTGTGTGTGTGTGTGTGTGTGTGTGTGTGTGTGTGTGTGTGTGTGTGTGTGTGTGTGTGTGTGTGTGTGTGCGCGTGCGTGCGTGCGTGTGTGTATGATTAGGCTGTGGGGCTGTGTGCTGTGATTGTGTGCCTCCTCTCCTCTCTCCTCGGCAACCCCTTGTCTCATCTCCAGACCAAAGGATTGGGAAAGAGGCAGAGAGAGAGAGTGGGATAAAGAGGAAAAAGAAGAAGGGTGAGGGAGGAGAGAGAGAGAGAGGCCAAGAGAGAAGAGAGAAGAGAATGTAAGAGAGAGAGAGAGAGAGAGAGAGAGAGAGAGAGAGAGAGAGAGAGAGAGAGAGAGAGAGAGAGAGAGAGAGAGAGAGAGAGAGAGAGAGAGAGAGAGAGAGAAAACTAGGGAAGACGGTGAAGAGGAGAAGGAGAGAGCGAGGTAGAGAGAGAGAGAGAGAGTGCACGGGAGAGAGAGAGAAAAATAATGTGGGAGGAAGGTACGTAAAGAGAAGGGGAGAGCGAGAAAGAGAGAGAGAGAGCAGAAAGAGAGCAAGAAGAGAGAGTGCGAGAGAGCGAGAGTGAAAGCAACGAGAGAGAAAAGTGGAAGAGCAAAGCAAAAGAGGGTGGAGGAGGAGAAGAGTGGGCAGTGACAAGACATAGAACCCTCATTACAGTGGAGCCGCGCTAGAAGTGCATTTCACAGAAAAAAGCCCTTAGGTTGTGCTACTACGAGGCAGACAAAAAAATAGAGACCATACCACATCAAGGTGATGAGTATGGATCATCCTGACCTTACGCCTTAAGTGCCACATGAGACAAGCAGCAAGGCTAAGCATTTCTCTGTAATTGGATGTCTGATTGATACCGTATTAGAAAGGTCAGCACACCCTGGCAATATCTGTTAAAGCCTTGTATGTGTTTCCTGTTGACGTGTCAGTGTGTGGTTTTTTTTCCTGTTTGTACTACAAGCACCGTATACTTTTGAGTTATTTACATATAGTGTTGTTTACATGCGCTAATTTGTCATATGACCTCCAAGAGGCGAACGATACAAAAGCGGCAGAAAGTCAGAGGATGAAAAGTGTTGGGAACAGAGTGGATATGAGAGCAGTGATAAGGGATATCGGATAAGGGCTAAGGGCATAAGATAGATGATGGGCCGGCAAACAGGAGCTGTCAGACCTTAGCAGATATATCTGGAAGCGATCTTACAGTCAACAACCTGCCGCCGTATGGACAACAAAACAACACAGCGACAAAATATGTATACTGTATGTAACGGGGAGTATTGATTAGCTGATGACAGCTGTTGTTAATTCTTTATTGCGATACTTGCATGACTGTACATAGACGTTTTGAGCTATATGACCAGTAGAAGGGAAAGGTATTGGTTGCATTGTGGCCCCACCATTTTCAAAAACACACCGGTGTATAAATGACGTATAATTTAATATAATGAGCCTTGTCAAGTGACTCATAGTTATTAAATTGGCTTATTATGTGGGAAAAGCACTTTTAGTTCAAGTGTCATTACATTACAATAACACTGTTGTCTAAATGCCACTTCAATTCAAAACCTGTGAAGGCTGTGTAAATTGTATCAATGTGTAGAGACACACACAGGATCACCGGAAAATACAAGTCTAAAACCATGGATGGATGGATGGACGGATGGACGGATGGATGGATGGATGGATGGATGGATGGATGGATGGATGGATGGATGGATGGATGGATGGATGGATGGATGGATGGATGGATGGATGGATGGATGGATCTTCCAAATCTGGTGCTTGATCTGCTTGATCTTTGTTTTAACATATGCTCCCTTGCTCCCTGTACTCCATAGATCTTTATACGATACTCATCTGGCTAGTTTCTTGATCAGTTGCTTTTCAGTTGCATGACCTCTAATCCCTCTTTTAGGATGGTCCTCGCAAAATCAGCACATCTGAAAAAATAAACACTCATAGAAACTATCTCTCTAAATACTGTACCTACTGGTACACATTCTAACGCCCTCTACTTTCCCTTTGCAGAGCTGCGACAGGGGAGCCAAGTGCCGCACCTTCACCTGCCCCCTGAGAGACATGAACACCAGCGCCACGGTTACCGTCTACGCCCGCCTGTGGAACAGCACCATGCTGGAGGTGAGAACAGATGGGGAAAAAAGAGAAGAAATATTTGCAGACCGCAAAAGCTCCCTTGTCGTGATTTAATGTGAAAAACGTTTCGACCAGCAAGGTCTCACACCTGATGAAGACCTTGCTGGTCGAAACGTTGTGCCATTTTTTCGGCCTTGCCGTGCCGTGCCGTGCCGTGCCGTGCCGTGCCGTGCCGTGCCATGCCGTGCCGTGCCGTGCCGTGTCGTGTCGAGCTGAGTGGTACTGTCAATCCACCAGGGATGGAGATAAGCACCTGTCCACCTGCCAATGACTGGTGAATTTGGCCTTTGGCAGGTGAAATATGTCAACCCACCAGTCACCTTGACGGGTGATTTTTTTTTTTATAGGCGCCCAGGTTAATTATACGCAGGATCCAACATCAAAGGTTTAAGCTAATTGGTTGTGAGTTATTGGCATCACAATAACTGAATTTATGACCTCTGAAACAAAAGTATTGATCAGAAAATGATCTGACTTGGCATTACAATGTTTGGAACTGTTGAATATGAACTGGTAAAAATGGTGACTGGTAAAAATTGTAAGTGACTGGTAGATTTTAGAATCTACCTGCCACAGTGACTGGTGGGGGATTTTTTTTAAGTTCCACCCCTGCAATCCACCCTGGTTAGGTTTCCATTCCAAACCGCGTTGCCTGCAAGAGGGTGGCAACAATACATGTGGGCAGTGCCAGCACCGCCTAAGGCACCAGCCGTCATAATCATAATCTTCGAGCTGCATGAGGAAAGTAAACAAACTGGTAGAATATAGAGATGTTGGTGGTGCTACTTTTCGCTCTGAGGCTCCTACTTACCAATCAGTGAGCAGACTTGTCAACAGTACTGCTCAGCTCGCTTCAGCCGGACGGCTGGTTTTCTCGCTGAGTCGAGCTGTGTTGTGCCCAATCGAAAAGCAACAAGTGTTGGACGTGTCATGCTGTGTTGAGCTATACCAGGTAGAAAACGGGAAGTGGAAAAGAGCCTACAGATCCCTATAGTTCTAGGCATCAGCTTCCTGTTCGTTAAAGACTAACACATGACCACCACATAACTACCAAAGATGAAGTAGAAAGGAATTACATTCACCTTTATTGCCATCTCTGTGTAGCCTGGGAACTCTCATCCTGCCTTTAGTTCTACACAATCGTTTTGATCTGAAATATATATATATATATATAAGATATCTCACTTGTGATTAGGTCTGGTGTTAACCAGGCAAATCTCTGTGTTCTGTACCCTCTTCATGGAAGTACAGTGAAACCATGGTAATAGCGATCCATGTGTCAAAGTCTCCATGAGCCATCTTTGCTGTGTAAAAAAAGGAACATTAAGGTCAATGGGAGCTCTTAGTGCCATGCTGGAGGTGAGAGGAGCGGGAAACCGACAGCCCTCAACCAGCACAGAGACTGACAAGTGGAGCCAGGGCTGGACTGAGGGAGAAGTAGGGCCAGGGCACTTTTTTGCTTAAAGGGGCCCCTCATAATTAGCGGCACAGAACTGACTCACCAGTGGGCCTCGCACCCTCGTGGGCTCCTATTTTCAGAAATGTAAAAAAATAAATATATATATTTTTTGCATTTCTGAAAATAGGGGCCCACAAGGTTGTGGGGGGGGGGGGGCACTGGGAAATGCCTGCTTTATTCCAGATGGCCAGTCCAGTCCTAAGTGGAGCACACGGCACACATTGACAGCATGTGTCTTATCTCATGCACCAACGATGTTCTTTTTCTGACAACACGCTTCATATCTCATACCAGTCTGAGGAGTGCAAGCAATCTGATTCTGTTACAGCGCCAGGGGCGGGGTTTTTTTTTTTTTAATCATGAGATGTTTGGATATACTTGTAGTCGTCTTGCGTTACTGGTATGGTTAAATGACTTCTTATTTGAAAATGGTTGACAGTCTAATAAAACCAGCCGTATTGCTGTGGAATATCAAAAAGCTGAGAGAGGGGAGAGAGAGGGAGCAAGAGAGATAGAGAGAAAATTATGGAGACAGAGAATGTGTCTGTGTGTGTGTGTGTGTATGTGTGTGTGCGTGCCTGAGTGCGTGCTTGATAACAGAACATGCCAAACTGATTTTTTCATGGCCCTGTTCGAATGACAGTGTGTGTGTGTGTTTGTGTGTGTGTGTGTGTGTGTGTGTGTGTGTGTGTGTGTGTGTGTGTGTGTGTGTGTGTGTGTGTGTGTGTGCGTGTGTGTGTGAGTGCGTGCGTGCGTGCGTGCGTGCGTGCGTGCGTGCGTGCGTGCGTGCGTGTATGCGTGCTTGATGAGAGAACATGCTAAACATTTTTTTCACGGCCCTGATTGACTGACACAAGGTGTGTGTGTGTGTGTGCGTGCGTGCGTGTATGCATGTGTGCACGTGTGTGTATTTGTATGTGTGTGCGTGCGTGCATATGTGTGTGAGAGACAACATGCTAAACAGATTTTTTCAAAGCCTTTTTCGACTGCGGTGTGTGTATGTGTGTGTCTGCGTGTGTGTTTGTTTGTGTCTGTGCGTACGTGCATACAGGTGCGCGCGCGTGTGTGTGTGTGTGCGTGTGTGCGTGTGTGTGCAGGTGCCTATTTTGTGTGTGTGTGTGTGAGATTGGTGCTTCAGTCTTGATGAATTACGCCGGCAGGTACGGTAGGCTGTGGCGTGCTGCTGCTGCCGCCGCCGCCGACGACAGGAGCTGTGTGAGAAATAAAAAATAAAAAATAAAAATCTCTTCGGGGGGTTTTTACAGAGATTGCTCAATCAAATTGCGCTTTCACAATCTGCTTGCTCTCAGGATTACACTGATGCGTATCGAGTGAAAGTGACGAGCCAAGCCACCCTCAGCCTGCAGACAAGCAAAGCCACCGTCATCATGAAGCCGGAGACACAAGCGGTAATTACACATGGCACCCTCCCTGTTTAATATATATATATATATATACACTGTATACAATATATATACGTATGGCCTCCTCCCTCTGTCTCGGCTACCTCCTCTGCTCTCTCCTCCTCTACTTGTTTCTCTCAGTCATTCACTCAAATACATACAAAATATATACGTATATATACAGTATACAGTACATGTACACACACACACACACACACACACACACACACACACACACACACACACACACACACACACACACACACACACACACACATATATATATGTATATCCCTCTGTCTTGTTCTCTATCAATTTGTTTCTCATTTTATTTCTCTCTCTACCCTGACCCCCACTCCCCCCCCCCACCCCCCATCGTGTCATTCACTCAAAATGCTCCCCCCTCTCTCGTGTTCTGTATCAATTTGTTTCTCATTTTCTCGCTCTCTCTCCCTCTGTCTACTTCCTCCACTCCACTCTCTCTCTCTCCTTTTCTCGATATGTGTTTGGCTGTTTTTGTTGCTCTAACAGAGACCCTTGGAGGCAATTGATTGGTGAATTACGTTGACAGTAAGTCGACAGGACAAAAAGAGGGAGCGGGAGGGAGGGAGACCAGAGAGGCACTTTGTAATGTTCAGACGCTGCGCGGGGCCACGCCATTAAAAAACGCCTTCCGAGAATCCATGTTTCATATTCAGTGAGACAGACGTGACAACTTTCAATATTAATGTGGAAACATTTTTGGTCATTTGGGTGTCTTAACAAAAGCGAGCTGTTGCATTGTGGTGCCGGGTATATTTTTTTCTGTTTGGCGTGCACACAACATTTACAGAGCAATACAGAGGAAAGCACTTCAGTGTATCCAGCACAGTTGGTTTAGGGGACTCTCATAAACCTGAAACCTGGAGATTCAGAATTGATTCTGGCCTCAGGATATTTTTCCCACACTTCTCTTTCTCTCCCTCTCCCTCTCCCTCTCTCTCTCTCTCTCTCTCTCTCTCTCTCTCTCTCTCTCTCTCTCTCTCTCTCTCTCTCTCTCAGTGTTATTTTCTACAGATAACGACGCACATAAACAAGAATACACATGCGCTCTCTCTCTCTCTTTCTCTCTCTCTTATTCTCTGTCACTCTGTCTTTCACTACCCCATCATATCTACTTTCCAATAACAACGTCCCAAAATTCTCCAAATACCTTGTAAATACCAGTAAATATAACAGTACCTTACCTCAGTGTCCATTGGTCTAAAACAAAAAGAGACACATTCAGTTTATCCACATGATCTATGACCTGTGGGACGTACAACTGACATGAGGACCCATAGCAGTT
>NC_085858.1:48923303-48960803 GCF_034702125.1 Engraulis encrasicolus | reverse complement strand
TAGCAGGTGCGTTGGAGATGACCCATAGGTCATTTATCAGACATAAAACTATAAAGCTCCTGCACACTGACCATTTTGCTTTTACTTACTTAGGTGCCGTTTCCACGTAGCTGGATATTTTTATATGTGGATATTTTTTTCTCCTGCTTGTATTGGTTTTGCATTGGTTTTGGCCTTCCGTTTCCACGTAGCAGATATTTAAAAATCCAGGTGCAGGAGAAAAAAATAGCAGGAGAAAAAAATATCCTGTTTAGGGGTCTGAAACGCATTTGTTACAATGGAGGATTTTTTTTATCCACATGTTGCGTTTCCACGTAGCAGGAGAAAAAAATACCCTGCTAAAAAAATATCCTGCTACGTGGAAACAGCACCTTACTCACAACATTTCGGTCTTAGGCCTTTTACCTGACAAAGGACTAACACAGAAACGTTGTGAATAAGGGAAAAGCAAATTGGTCTGTGTGTTTGAGTTTTATCTTTTTTCTCACATACCGTACTGTAGCCTTGTGTTTTGATTTGATTTAAAAAAGGCAGACTCAACTTTAGGTGGCCCGGCCACTGTGTTGGCCAATCACATTTGGAGACGCTTCCTTCCTCCTCACTCTGGTGGCCTGTAGTTAAACGTGTGCATTAATACTGTTTTAAAGGGGCTCTATGTAGGATTAAAAATTCAATTAATCACTGTTCCGAGTCAGCCAATGCTTATTTGAGTCATTAGTAAGTGAACAATGATTCTCACGACCACTTTGACAGTCTGTCCGCTGGTCATGGGAAACACTTTTCATACGAAAAATGGCTTTACATACCGTATTCAGATTTGTATCAACTGCTGGCATTCTGTGATGAAAAACATTCTCACAGCGAGCTTATTTAAACAGCATTTTTTCATGATGGTGTAGATTTTGAGACAGGCATGCCACGGGCACCGCCCAAACTACGTAATCCTACCTTGTGCCCCTTTAAAAACATGGGATATTTGCTATTGAGATCCAGTCTCAATGGTAGAAATGTCCCATGCCAAGCCAAATAAATTTGATACTTTTTTTTTTAGACGTCTGTTTGTATTTGTATATTGTGACTTGTCATTTTGTTGTGTGGGTGTGTTTGTTAGGCTCTTCTTGTACAACATGCAGTACCTCTATGTACATTTTGTGTGTGAAAATTCGGTAACACTTTACTTGACGCTGGTGTCATAAGCATGTCATTAAATTGTCATAATAGTGTCATGGCACAGTTATGCATGTGTCATAAACATTATGTCCATGTCATAAACATTTATTACTTTTGGCCTTAAGTGGCATTCGGTTATGGCAAGGTTGTCTTTGCCATAACCGAATGTCACTTAAGGCCAACAGTCATAAAATGTTTTTGACATGGACATAATGTTTATGACTTATCTATGACTGTGTCATGATACTATTATGACACTGTAATGACATGCTTACGACAATGGCGTTAAGTAAAGTGTTACCGGAAATTCTCTGTGGCATTGAGAGTTTGTGTCATATGATTTTTTATTACTGTGTGCAATGGACCACAAAGTGCACGCCTCTGCACTGAGCATTGGTAATTACAGAAGGTGTAAGTAATATAGAAGCCAGTCTTATTGCTTTGTCTTCGTCTATCTTATTTAGACCTACGGTGTACTTTTTATGTCTTTTGTACAGAACTCCAGGACCAAACGTTTTTTGTTTTTTTTTCTTACTGATTGGATGATCAGTACGCTATGATCAATCCATTGATTTATTTCCTTTTGTTCACCTGCTGGATGAGTATGCATTGAATACATTTATAACATGAGAAAGATATATAAATGTGTGCTATATGATTGATGGTAAACCAATGAAAAGAATGCACCCTTCCTTCTTCTGTTTTTCCCAATCAAGTCTTGAGAAAGCGATGATGAATGTATTGAGATACCTTTGTTTTTTAAATGATAATGGTATTGTTATAGGATGATTGATGAGCTGTTTGTATCTGTGCCAAACAGGACCACTACATATCAGTTCAGATCAGCAGTTTTTTCTTCTCCCCCCAACACAATCACTGAGTCACACTTTGTCTGCCAGTGGAACGTCAGCTTTTTTCCCCCTCCCTAATGAATGGGATTGCTTTGTGATGAAGGTGTTCTTCAGTTCAGCCACCTGTGCATTATGGATGAGAAGGGGAAAAGCAATTCAATACCCGTGGTAATCACGTTTCTGATCGATCCTCTTTAATTTTTCAGTACCACTGAAGACTTGTGAATTGAACAGATTCTGCTTACAAAGAAAGAAAAAAAAACAATGTACCACTAATGCCTGAGTGCATTGCATATCATTTGCATTGGTGATTCTATTTCTCTCCTTTTTAAATAGTCTCCAATGCTCATGGCAGATGTAAAGACCTATATTGCAAGTCCTTCATATCCAAAGCCTCATTACCATGGCATTAATATTTATAGGCGTGATTGTGTGAGAGAGATTATTGTTGTTTGATATTACTTTGGTATTCAAAACCTTCCTTGTGTCATTATTAGACGTTGCAGAACAAAGCCAGCCATAATAATTGCACAGCCAAGAATGGACATTCCTCGTTAGCATCCAGCTATTTGGTATGCACTAGACGTATCTGTGTGTTATTGTACATACATAGAATTAGTAGCCTGTAGGAGGAGGAGGCATCCTGTCATGTGTACTGTACATATTTGCCCACCTTGGAAAGCGTGTATGTATTTAATATTGATGATAATGTGTTGTATAAAAAAAACCTAGATTTTGTTTTCCTTTTTACACCATGCCTTCTAAATTAAAGAGTTTTTAAATCGAAAAAAGAATGGTAGTATGTCATACTTGAAAAAACAAAATCCAAAATCTCCCAGTAGCCCCTTAATGCACGCTGTACCTCCTGTGTGTAATAGACATTGAAAGTTAACTACTATAGTACTACACTACTATGACAGTACATGGGGCCTTTAGTAATACATTACGACTTGGTCATTGCCATTCTGGTAACAGATACTTTATAATGCAGTGTCTTAGGGGGTTAAGAAACACAGGTCCCATCTGGTACCAAAATCTCCCATTAAGAAAGAGCTTATTTGTAAAACGGTGTGTCCACCATTTTTGACTTTTGCATTTTATTATTGAAAATGAAATGACTGTTCAGAGGTCCTATGTGTGAATTCTTGTCATTCAAATATTTTGAGAACATACATGAAATGCATTTCGCAATGCAATGGAATGTCCAATACAAAAATGTTAATTTCCCAACATTCTACAAAATGGAGATACTGCAGATCCAGCACTGCAGGGAACATCTCCAAATCAGGGGGTGTGTTTCTCGAAAGTGTAGTTGCTAACTACGTTAGTTACTTTGTTGTTTTCGATGCAATTTCCCATTGGCAATTACCCATGTTGCTAACTGGCTAACAACGACAGTATGCTCTCGATAAACGCACCCCAGATAGACCTGTCACACACCATCTGATCTAGCCTGGGAGCTCCACTACTGCCTTCAGTTCTACACAATCATTCCGATCTGAAAGACAGTTGTGATTAGGTCTGGTGGTGGTAACCAGGCAACATCTGATCCCCCATTCAAACAGTCCTTCAGCTAAGCAGATTAATTACATGTATTAGATGAATTAAGGGTTAATGAGTGAAAATCACCTCTGTTAAACTCACAGAGGGGATTACACATGACTGATTAGACGTGAGACTGGGGATGTTACCCCTGACCACTGATGACGAGACCACAGGGGAGACAGTTAGCTCTGGTATGTTGGAGTGCCTGCCTGCCCGTCCCCCAATGGAAAATGGAGTCACCAAATACTGGATTTTTCATTTTTAGTCTCTCACATGGGAACGACTCTAACTACAGTAACCCTTTTTTTCCTCTGCTCGTTCTTGTTAGATCTGAGGAAATGCTGTAGTTCAAAAGCAAGAGATACCACACATAATAACCTGCACCGTGATCATTTGGTATTTGATCATGATACAAGATACAGCTCAATAGGTGCAGTTTTGGGGGGGGGGGGCAAAGTGGCGATTCTAGGGTAAGTTGGGGCCCCAGGCAAAAAATAAAAATAATGAAAATTCCCAACAAAATAATGAAAATTAGCAACAAATCACCACTACTGCAATTTAATGACTTAGCTTATCCGCCATTTATAGGCTTGGGGGCCCCAAGCGACTGCCCGCCTACTAGCCTGGTGACAAGATGCACCTCTGGGGGGGCACACACACACACGAAAGAATGCGTCTGTCGTCCCCGGTCCCCAGGAAAGCTCTTCTGCCGTGGCCAGTAGAAACACGAGTCCCTGGGACAACATACTGTAGGCCTACATGCGAAATAGCAATAATGTAGCCTATACTACAAGCAAAGACAGGCATGTTGCACTAACTTTAAATTATTCTTGTAGCTACTGTAAGCACCTAGTTTCACAAGGTGTATAATATCATGTAACTTACAGTACAGTAAGTACAATTGTACGTTTTATTACCCATGACTGTAGCCTACCATAGACAAAGGGTAGCCTAATGGCAAAGATTAGGGGTTGGGTGGGCGTACCATAATCTGCCTTTTTCACATGAGGTCGGACACCTTCGATTCAGTGCCTTTGAAGCAGATATAAGATAATCATGATAATGCACATAACTTTAATGTCTATTTGCACTGGAATTTGTTTAAACAGTATAGTAAGTTGCATCCAGTGGCACAGACAGACACAAATAAAAAAAAAATATACACAAGCCTCTGGTAGTCGGTTATACTGGTTTAATTTCAAAACGGAACTTGTGTGATGTCATTGCTAATTGATTGGTCTTGGCGAAGACTCCACAGAAAGTTAGTTGTCAGAGGTGGAGCCAACAGGTGCCTTTGTATATGATCAGACTGACCACATGCCTTAATATATGACTGGACAGTGTTAACAACCAATCAGATAGTAAGTAATAAAGTAAGTGAGTTTAATTTATAAAGCACAATTAAAAGCAGCAAGAACTGGCCAAAGTGATGTAGGCTACAATGTCAAACTGAAAGACTAGAATTATGCAATAATATAAATAAGTTAAAAGCAAGACATGGTCAAACAGCAAGAGTAGAATGCATAAGATATAGACAACTAGCTGTGAGGATGTGTGCTGACATGTAAAATATTCATGTACTGTATGTATGATTCCCTAGGCACAGAAGCAGTTGAGTTACTGGTTGGTCAGACTGAATTGAACATAAAATACTGCATGCACTGTCACAGATAGTATGTGTGTAAGAGCCAAATAGTGACCTGTAATATTGCAGAAAATAGAGTCTCAAAATCTCTCTCTTAAAAAACCCCGCAAAACTGAACATTTGGACCGGACTAAATATTGTGCAATGTTTTAGAGGCTGCATCATTGTAACACCTTAACTTACACAATGGTGTCAAAGCAGCAAACGGAGCACTGGAAGGGTCAAAATATCGTCTATATTTTTAGATCCCACAGTTGTAGTATTTCCCCACTGCAGTTTTGGTTCCTCTCACTGGAACAGTATTACCAGAGAGAGTAGAGAGAGAGAGAGGTTCCATTGGCCCATTGTTTCCGGGTTCTATTATTGCAAGGGGGGGGTGGGGGGCGGGGATCCCCCTTTAGGCAGACCTAGGCAGACCTAAGGACTGTTCTATTCATTGCTAGGAGTATTATGACACGCCCCTTCAGGCAGACCGGAACCTGGTCATGTTAGGTGCCCATAGCAACCTATTACATTGGCATATCTCTATATACTTAAAGAATCCCTGGTATTACAGCTGAGCTAATGCATTTGCACCAGTGGGTAGTTCACACATACGGTCAAAGCGGTCTGCATCCTAAGCCAGCCTGTTTGCTATTCACTACCATTCCTTTGCTTCCCGCAAGTCTGACTTAATCAATAATGTATGTGCACAGTAAGTTATGTGCTAGTTATCAGTGCGCACCCCTTTATCGCACCGGGAAATTTTTATCATACCATATGAGAGTTGTTGGTTGGGGATTACGTAAATTCAACGTTCCTGTCAATCGTGTTCAGAAGGAGTCCCTTGGTCCATTCATGTTTAATGATAAGGCTGCGCTCTCCACAGTATGGGACCAGCGTCGTTATATATGTATAGCCTACACACGTTCTCGCTTGTCCACATTATTTTACTCACCATGTGGGGAACCCCCTAAGAGGCATTGGTGGTAATAGGTTTACTGTATTTACAGCGCTAGGCTATAATTGTAATCATTTCCATTCCGTACACGTGAGATGGAAAGGAGGGGATTTTGATGGTTTCTACTGTATGCCCATGGGGATACCAACCACACAGGGCTGGGCTGGGGGAGAAATAGGGCATGCCGTGTGTGTGTGTGTGTGTGTGTGTGTGTGTGTGTGTGTGTGTGTGTGTGTGTGTGTGTGTGTGTGTGTGTGTGTGTGTGTGTGTGTGTGTGTGTGTGTGTGTGTGTGTGTGTGTGTGTGAGGGTGTCCACCAAAGGTAAAAATTTTGGTCATTTTAGATAAACGGTTGGGAACTACATGCGTACGATAGGCCGCATATAACATTTCATTCATATAAACGGTTGGGAACCACATGCGTACGGTACGATAGGCCGCATATAACATTTCATTTATGTGGCAGTGTTTCAAAATGGAAATTGGAGGATGGTGGATGTGGCTGGTGATGGCGTTACACTAAGCTAAGCTTGCAGTGTGGCACCCCTGCCAGGAGCTGCATGAAGCTGGGGGACTGCCCGGCGGGGATCCCCTGCTGCCTCCCCCCTCCTCCAGCTCTCTGGTTCTCCTCGGCCGGGCGGGCCGGGCCGCGCTGCCTCCTGGGCTCTAGTAATTGGCGTAAATGTCATCAGGAGCTTCTGCATCATCACAGCCGTACTGTAACACAGGAACAGCAGAGAGAGAACACCGTCAGTGTTGCCAGATGGGTCTGATCAAATCCCGCCCAAAAGGTTCTCAAAAACCGCCAAAATGCGCTAAATTCCACCCAATTTCAACAAATTGCATTGATTTCTATGGACAAAAAAATGCAGAAAAAAACGCCAAATGGCCAATTTTTCCCGTTTTTACCCGCAGACGACCATCCCAAGTAGTCCAATGGGGCGGGTAACCGCCCAATATGGCAACACTGAACACAGTCAGTGCCGCGCCAAGCTCCACGCTGACACCATTCTCCATCTTACTCTACGCTGCACGCTCGCTCGCTCAGTCAGTCAGTTGGAAACAGTCTGTTTAAACGTGTTATCTTTTCACTCTCTATCCGTCTCGCTCCAGCCCCCCTGGCCCATACATACATTAAATATGTGCATACAGTAGATAGATAGATAGATAGATAGATAGATAGATAGATAGATAGATAGATAGATAGATAGATAGATAGATAGATAGATAGATAGATAGATAGATAGATAGATATGTTATATCTCAAAGGAAATAAAGGTCTGAAGCTCTTGATCTCTCTTTGTTAAAGGTGCATTGTGAAAATTTTTAGTTGTAATTTCCAGAATTCATGCTACCCATTCATACTTACCACCACCATCAAATTCTCAGTATTCATTGTGACTGGGAAAATTGCACTTTTCGTACATGAAAAGGGGGATGTTCTACATGGTCCGCCATTTTGAATTTCCAGAAATAGACATTTTTAGCTGCTGTACTTCACTGTACTTGGGCCATACTAGACAATAATAGTTTATTACTTTGTGAACTTCTATGAAAAGATCAAATTTGGCAATAGGCAGCCCAATTACAATGAGCAGCATAGTTGCTGTACCTTTTGACCCTTTCCTGCACAGTGTACCTTTAACCCTGACTTCAAAGTACCAACATAAATACACACATCAGTGAGTGCATGTAAATACCAACATAAATAAATACACACATCGGCATAGACGGCTACACAGATATAAAACTACCCTATGTACTGTAGCCGATACATTTTATTTTTCAATTATGACAAATAGCCCAACGAAGTGCGCTGTGTGTGCCTGTATCTGAAACAAAGACAGCCATGGGAGTTGGAGCCGGGTACTCACTGATGTGTTGGCGTAGATATCGTCTCCCTCTCCCTCCACCTGGGAAACAACAACAACAACAACAACAACAACATGGAGGTCTGCATGATAATAAGGTTATGTATGAGCGAGCGCACACTGCAGCGGTTAAGTATGTTTTCCAGTTAATCAGGTGAGACAGCGTGGGGCAAAAAGGCATGTTCATTGGCGGCGCCCAGCCCACCACCTAATTTCATACTTTGCACAAACATAATAGTTTCCAAAGATAATAGAGGCCAGGACGATTTGAGCGAAGCAGATCAACATACAGTACAGACACACAACCAGGGCCACTGGCAGCTTTGACCGGGCCCGGACCTGGGACAAAGTAATCTGAAAGCCAGTCAATAGTGCACATACAATACAATGTAATGGGGACCCAATATTGCCCCCCCCTTCTCCTGGGCCTAGGGCAGCTGACCCATTTGTCCCCCACTCAGCAGCCCCCCCCCCCCCCCCCCCCCCCCTCACAACAACACAGGGGTGCATTTCTTAAAAGAAAAGTTGTTAGCCTGTTAGCAACTTCGGTAGTTGCCAATGGGAAAACGCATTGAAAACAACAAAGTAGCTAATGTAGTAAGCAACTTCGGTTTCGAGAAATGCACTCCAGCACTCTGAGTGCAGGCTAATTTCTTCTCTGCCTTTCACACTTTCATCTCACCCCACCCACCCTACCCTACCCAGCCCACAACACAACACACACTGTACAGTGTAGACTTGCTATTACCACAGTGTAGACGTGTTATTATTAGTGTGCATCTGCACTGAGCGTCAAATGAATAATCTGGGCCACCATCTTTAGCAAGTTAATGTTCGGGGAAATTGAAGTGACTGTGTTGTCACTGATACCTCATCTGCAAATGAAATATACATATATGCACATGTGCATACTGCATACACACAGGCAGGCATATAAGCCAACACGCGCACACAGGATACAAACACACACACGCACACAGGCAAACACGCACACATGCACACGCACACGTAAACACACACAAACACACATGCACGCATGCACGCTGCACATACACACACACACGCACACATACAGACAGACAGACAGACAGACAGACAGACAGACAGACAGACAGACACACACACACACACACACACACACACACACACACACACACACACACACACACACACACACACACACACACACACACACACACCATAGGGTATTCATTAAGTTCTGAGTTCAGACGTTCCTGTGTTGTGTCTCTTGAGCTCTTGCAGACGTCCCTGTTGCTATATCTCTTGAGTCCTTAGCTCTACCCTTCTGTTGTCTGATATGTTCCCCTTACATTTGCTGAAAACTGAGCCAATATCACACACTAGTGTTATCTTGTCCTTTCATGTGGCTTTTCGTCTCTGTGAGAGCTGATATGAAAATAAACAGTGCGCTTCAGTGACCTAAAAAGCACAGACAAATAGCCTGGCCAACTCTGGCCAGAGAGAGAGTGAGAGAGAGAGAGAGAAACACAGAGAGAGAGAGAGAGAGAGAGAGAGAGAGAGAGAGAGAGAGAGAGAGAGAGAGAGAGAGAGAGAGAGAGAGAGAGAGAGAGAGAGAGAGAGAGAGAGAGAGAGAGACTCGTCCCAGCCCATCTGTGGAGCGAGGGAGCACAGCACAGCACACACACGCTTGCTGTCAGCAGAAGTGTATTCATGGCCGGCGTTACAGGTCATTGTTCACCACCATGCTAAAAACTGCCAGACAGCTGCAGGCCAGGCCCTTGCAGACTTGCTACCGTAGGGGCCGCGCACCGCACATCTTGTCAGAGAGCACAAATTGGAAGCAAGCAGAAAGGTTCAGCATCGAAGACTTGGAATAGGAAAAGTAATAGGACTAGGAATAATATCAGGAATAGGATAGGAAAAGTAATAGGAGAGGGAATCAATAGTAATAGTTCATAGTAATATGATTATTAGGAATAGGAATACTGCAGAACATTGGTCTCCAAATAATGGCCCGTGGGCCAGATCCGGCCCCGGCATGAAAAACATTTGGCCCGCCATGAGTTTGTAACACATAAAAACATAAGTGTATGCTATTTGTGACGATACATTTGTGCGATTTGTTTGGCCTCATTTGTGTTACATAATTTGGCCCTTGGGGAAAATAATTGGAGACCACTGCTACAGAAAGAGGAATATTATGGTAATTGGAATTGTACAGTAATATACCTGTGTCACGTCGTCATTGCCGTACACATCTTGATCTTTCTGTTGGAAGCAAGCATAAAGGTTCAGCATCGAAGAATTGGAATAGGAAAAGTAATAGGACTAGGAATAATATCAGGAATAGGATAGGAAAAGTAATAGGAGAGGTAATATCAACAGTAATATCTAATAGTAATATGATTATTATGAATAGGAAAAGCAATAGGACTTGGAGTAGGAATAGCATTAGTGATAGGGAATAATAGTAGGAATAGCTGAATAGCTATAATAGTAGTGATATATATAGCAGTAGGAATAGCTGAAGAAACAGAATAAGAATAAGAATAAGAATATGAATAGGAATAGGAATAGGAATAGGAATGTTAACCATAGGACTAGTAATAGGTTTAGTAGGAATTGGAATTGCACAGTAATATACCTGTGTCATGGCGTCATTGCCGTACACATCTTGATCTTTCTGTTGGTGAAGATTGAGATCTTCCTCTTTCGCTTCGGAATGTGTTTTTCCACCTGGATGCTTCCTAGAGTGGTGAGATTAAAAGATGGTGGTGATGATGATGATGACGATGATGATGATGATGATGATGATGGCGATGATGATGATGGTGATGGTGATGTTGATGTTATTTTTTTATTATTGCCACTGTTATAATTAATAGTAGTAGTAGTACAGTAGTAGTAGTAGTAGTAGTAGTACAGTTGCAGTAGTACTAGTAGTAGTACAGTAGTAGTAGTAGTAAATGTTGTAATGGTACAGGGACTGTGAAACTATGAGAAAAATTGTTGAGCGATGAGGCCAAGCCAAGGGAGCAGTAGCTGTCGTGTCTACGCCTGTAGATTATGCGTTCAACCTGAAACACACTGCAATTGTACATCTTACCTCTCATAATAGACAGGATTTCCCATTTCCTTATTTTGCCTGCGGGTGAGAACAGTACAGGTAATTGTTATTATTGTTATTTTCTGTGTGTGTGTGTGTGTGTGTGTGTGTGTGTGTGTGTGTGTGTGTGTGTGTGTGTGTGTGTGTGTGTGTGTGTGTGTGTGTGTGTGTGTGTGTGTGTGTGTGTGTGTGTGTGTGTGTGTGTGTGTGTGTGTGTGCGCGCACGCGCGCGCGTGTGTGCATGACTCTACATGTGTGTGTGTGTGTGTGTGTGTGTGTGTGTGTGTGTGTGTGTGTGTGTGTGTGTGTGTGTGTGTGTGTGTGGGAGAGAGAGAGAGAAAGAGAGAGAGAGAGAGAGAGAGAGAGAGAGAGAGAGAGAGAGAGAGAGTTCGCACATGGGTATGTGCTTGTTTGTGTACATCGTTATGTGCAGAAAATAACAACACTCACTGATGCTGCTGCTGCTGCTGCTGCTGCTGTTTCCTGGAGCGCTTCCTCAGTCCAATAACGGTGAGAGTTATAATAGCCATCAGCACCAGAAGTCCAGCCACACCCACTGATATATACACGGACTGCAGGTCTGTGCGAGAGAGAGAGAGAGAGAGAGAGAGAGAGAGAGAGAGAGAGAGAGAGAGAGAGAGAGAGAGAGAGAGACGTAATGTTCAGTTACCCATTTTGATGTTATTTGTAAGCTTTGGCAAAACTGACATGAACAGGCATGCCAATAAAGCATATTTGAATTGAATTGAATTGAGAGAGAGTGAGTGAGTGAGTGAGTGAGTGAGTGAGTGAGTGAGTGAGTGAGTGAGTGAGTGAGTGAGTGAGTGAGTGAGTGAGTGAGAGAGAGAGAGAGAGAGAGAGAGAGAGAGAGAGAGAGAGAGAGAGAGAGAGAGAGAGAGAGAGAGAGAGAGGGGCATTTGCCATTTGAACAGCTTCACTTCATAAGGCCATGCAATTTCATGCCATTTTCATACTCTGAATCATCATTTTCATGAATTTGATTTTAATGGCACTGTAGCATCAGGGCAATTTGAGATGAGTTAATATTGTCTGATTTTTGCCATACCAAATTGAAACAACAAAACAGGCGCAATCAGAACACAAGTTGTTTTGATTTTTGTAAAGATACATGGCATTTTGGAGAAGCGCTCTTCACTTCCACGGTATACGGTAGTCTCGAAAGTCAACTGTGCTTAACCGAGCAGAGAATATGTTTTTGCCTTCGAGTAAAAGTACTGTAGGAGAAATTTCACTCACTCTTTAGAGAGAGCTGACCTTTGCAGCTTGACACCTCTTCACATTACATTACACTTATCTGCTGGCCTTATACAGGCCGACTTACAGCACAGCACAGTTGTCTAGTGCGAGTACGGGGTACACTCCCCCTGGAGCAGTGTGGGGTTCCCGGCCGGGGGTTAGACACCTTGCTCAAGGGCAACTCAGCATTCCCGCCCATTTCCCCCCCACTGTTACACGATTCAGACATGACATGTGACCTTTCCATCCCAATCCAAACTCCCTAACCGTGTATTACTGTAAGCCACCACAGCCCCTTTTTCAGAGGAGACTGAAAAATATTAACCTGGCACTTGCCAAATGAATGTGGTTCAGTCCGCCTTGCTCCAGAGAATCTGAGACACACAGACCTGACAAGAGCCAGGTTAGGAGAAATAACTTGGCAAGCCAGATACTGTAATTACATGATATGCAGAGTCTGGGGGCCACACCATATGCAGTGTTGTGGAACCAGTTATTGGCCAAGTTTACATGGCACATTTAATTCAGAATGAACTCTATTTATTTCTGAATAAAGCTTAATTCCGCTTTGAAAATGTCATGTAAACACTTCTCAATTCGGAATTAAATGATGGATCAAAGTAAACTCGACTGAACAATTTAATTCTGAATTATCAATTTGGAATTAAAACCCTCATGTAAACATAGCCATTGACGTTCAAACTCCGCCAAACAACTTGCTACACAGATTCAAAAACAAAACGAAAAACTTGCTACACCCATAGAGCATTGTGATAGGAGGACATAGAGGCCTTATGTAACGGAGGCCAACTAGCAGAGTGTGGCGTGGAACGTTAGTATACCTCCCTCCAGAACCGCCGAACCGATGTAGTTGACGAGGTGGCAGGTTCATGTCCCGAAGGGGACGAACTGTGCAGGAATGGGATGGGATGGGAGTGAGGTTTAGGGGAGAGAGTGTAATGGAGGCCAACTAGCAGAGTGTATAGCGTGGAATGTTAGTAAACCTCCCTCCCGAAGCCTCAATACAGTGCGGTAGCATTGGGCTATCGGACCGGCCCTTTAGCTCTGCGTGCTCGCACTGTGACTCCCATTGCCGAACCGATGTGGTTGACGAGGTGGCAGGTTCGCGCCCCGAGGGGGACGAACTGTGCAGGAACACCTCCGTCACACTTGATTCCGTATGTCCTATGGTGAAACCCTAAATCAACCCATCAGTAAAAAAACAATTTTCTGCCAGTAGATTTCATCTTTTCTCTCTGTTCTGGAAAATACAAACTGTATAAACACAAAGCCTACCGTTTTTGACATGGAGCATTTTCAACGTCTCGCCATGTTTGTTTTTGGCAAGGCATCCAACCTCGCGGACGCCGGCGGGCAGGAGATCAATGGCCATGGTGACAGCGCCGCTCTGTATCCTAGGCGACTCTTTATTGTCGTGCTCCCAGACCCACTTCACAGTGGAGGGTGGATTGGACACGACCGTGCAGTTACACCGAGTGCCTGAGGAGCTAGCGCTGCAGAGGGACTCCTCCGACACCTTTGGAGGATCTAGAGAGAGAGAGAGAGAGAGAGAGAGAGAGAGAGAGAGAGACAGAGAGAGAGAGAGAGAGACAGACAGACAGAGAGAGAGAGACAGAGAGAGAGAGAGAGAGAGAGAGAGAGAGAGAGAGAGAGACAGACAGACAGACAGACAGACAGAGAGAGAGAGAGAGAGAGAGAGAGAAGAAGAAGAAAAAGAAGAGGAGCAGGAGGATGAGGAGGGAGGGAGGGGGAAAGAGAGAGAGGCTGACACTAGCAAAGTAAAAGGTGATGATACATATCTCAACTATTTATGTGCACTGTTACTTGAAGATGCTGTTTTGTTTCTTATCATCTCTGTTAGATGATGCCAATATATTGCTGTACTCACTTAAAAAATTAAAGAATGGAATGATTCTTATCAGTAAAAAAGGAAATCATCAACAGGGTACTTCATCGCCTATCAGATTATTTAGGAGGCGTTCATGTTGTTTCCTAGCAACCTTGCTCAAGGTGTTGACCATCATCACCATAAAAAGGTATGGCCAGATTTATTTGTGACCATACGGACAACGTTTTTCTCTAGCTGATCTGTGGGTGTTACACTATGGAGATTATACAGCATTAGCATATTGAAATACCACAAGATTATACAATTCACCCATGTTCTGTCGGTCTTCATACCATCTGTACATAGCTCTTAGTGTAACCTCTCAATGCCTGAGTATCTGATTACCATAGGGTAACACAGGACTATTTGGAGGGCGGGTCTGGGGGCCCTCCCCCAGAATTTTTATTTTATTTTTTTGGATGCAATTTCCTGCATTCTAATCAATTTTAGGGGGAGGAATGACAAATGGCAACTGACTCCTTCAGACTTTCTATACAAGCGCTGGCTGCCATTAATTGTGTTAAAATATGTAATCTTTTCCATATATGCACTATAGTACAGTGTTGAGAAGGATACAGTTGAGAGTAGGCAGCGCTTAGTTGTCATTGGGGGCATTAGTCCATTTCATTTTTTTAATAGTAAGGGGGGCGTTGGCGGGCTTATTATGAGGTCAAGGGGGCATTGGGAGATTTAGGATGAGGTCCAGGGGGCGTTTGTGCAAAAAAGGCTGAGAAGCACTGCCCTAAAGCTTTGTCTCTGATGAAGATGTAGGTGCTTTGAAAGAACCCCAAGCTTTTCTAGAAGCTTCCTCTGACAATCTTTATGGGCCTTCCTCCACAGCGGCAAACTGAAGAATCCCCAAAGGGACGATCAAAGTTCAAGAGAGTTCTTGTGCACAAGCCCTCAGTAATGCAGGTGCAGGTGTGAGGCAGTAGAAGGTGAATCAATGAACAAAATTCAAAAGACACCGCACACTGCTTACTTTTCTTTACTTTATTTTTCGGATAGTTTCTTTACTTTATTTTTCGGAGCGAACTATCCAAAAGATAAAGTAAAGAAAAGTAAGCAGTGTACGGTGTCTTTTGAATTTTGTTCATTGAATCCCCACAGGGACCTTTCGATTTCCAGTGTGAACCCCTAATGCTGTGTCCAGACCAAGGGCGACCTACGATGCCTGCAGGGGCGGTTCTAGTCAACTTGGTGCCCTAGGCGAGGGCCCCCTTTCCTTTTTATGCATTTAGAAATTCGCATCTATAGTGTCGTACATCTAATTCAACACATCCACTCTAATACCTACATACTGTATACTGAGTGCCCATAAGTAGTCATGGTCAATGTAAAGTTTATAGCTTCATTTCGCTCGACTTTCTTATTTTGTGGGACTTTTGGATGTTACTGGTGCCCCCAGACATTTGGCGCCCTGGGCAACCGCCTTGTTTGCCTATGCCTATCGATGGCCCTGACTGCCTGGTAGCAGAGGTAGTTGAAGAAGTTTTGTTATGAATTTGCTTTATTCGCTCTGGATGTGACATTGACACACATGTTTGATTCAGCTAATCACAGAATGGTTCTGGCTTGACAGCCTGGGACATTCAGAGATATGAATATTCCAATTGGTTTTCGCCGAACCATATCGCTCATTACCACAATATTAGCTTGACTTTAATCATAGAAATTTGCTCTGGTCGCTCAGTTCACTTCGCCCCTGGTGAATTCGTTCTGGTTGCCCAGTTCGCTTACCCTCCATATAGAAATGATGATTTCCGTCCCTCAGTTAGCGTAGGTCGCATGTGAACAAGGCATAAGGATTCTCTGAGGAACTGAAACTTTTACATATGTTAGGTTCTTTAGAGACCCTTTGGGTTATTCGAGGAACTCTTGGAATCTTTGAGGAATCTTGTAATTGTTTTTGTTTACCTCGTTTGTTTGTTTGTTTGGTTGGGTTTTTTTACGATGTATGCTGGGAGTAATGATTTTGTCTGTGTGTTGGAGCAGTGGAGCACCAATTGATGAAAGCCAGACAATGTGCATAGCCTTCAGCCAGCACCAGGGCTGGACTGAACATCTGGCATACCGGGCATTTCCCGGCGGGCCCTGCACCCTCAAGGGCCCCTATTTTCAGAAATGTAAAAGTTTTTTAAAAAACATTTCTGAAAATATTGGCCCACAAGGGTGCGGGGCGCACCGGTGAGTCAGTTCTGCGCCGCTAATCATGAGGGGGCCCCTTTAAGCCAAAAGTGCCCGGGCCCTATTTCTCCCCCAGTCCAGCCTTCAGCCAGCACTGTACAAAACAACAAATGCTGCTGTACTCAGCACTAGCCACTATAGTAGGGGCATCCCTCTCAACCTTTAAAAAGCTTGCGGACAGTGACTCCAAAATGAACTCTACTCATCAAAAACATTCTTCCTCTTAACTTTGTTATGTCTGTGTACTCCACAGTACTTGTAGGCCTACTCAAACATTTGAAGATGTTCATTTCCTCTTTTGTAAGTCCTTTGAGGTAATGAAAAAAGGAGGCGTACACAAGACTTGTGTGAAAAATGTATATTGTAGTCAAAAACGTTTTCAGACCTAGTCCATTCTCAATGTGTCGTACAATATACATTTTTCACACAAGTCTTGCGTGCGCCTCCTTTTACCTCAAGTGTTGACTACTTTTTGGGAGTGGACACACACACCAAGTAATACACGGGTCTAAAGTGTAGGCGCAGACACCGACCTTGTTGGTTTTTCTCTTTTGCAAGTTACACTGCTTATAACATAACGGCTGTACACAGGAAGGCTAGAGGATGGCCTCCTTTCACACCGTTTCACTCTGGCCTCTTGAGCATGACAGCTGCAATTCCTGTTTGCTATTCAGCAACTGTCCACAGATACCAGCAGGTTTCAATTCATAATTTACTGTTTTGACTCATTCTGGTTACATGACACACATCCAAACTAATGACAGTGAAATTCCAATGACCATTGGGTTTTGACTTTCACTTCCCCTATTCAGATTTGGCTGGGGGGATAATTTAACAACACAGCTAGAAATGTATTATTCACACACCAGCTTAGAGTGGGTTCATCATGTTGATCACACCACATGCAACACCTTTCAGAGCAGTCCACTCCCTCTTGAACTGTTGACCACAGCTGTGGTGTTAAGCGCTAAATGCAGCACATACATGTACATGTATGAGGTGTAAATTTGCAGTGTTGCATACGGTAAATAAGACATCTCTAAGAACATTTGTTCAACCCTGCTCTGAACTGATGAGCAGAACGTCAAGATCCACCATTAGGGGTGATTGTAGTCTCCCAATCTGACGAACTGCTTTTGCTCAGTCAGCCTTCTCTTTCAGGGCAACCAAAACATGGAATAGTCTACCCAGTAACCTAAAAAGTATTACTGATTATCAGGCCTTCTCAAGGGGTGTGAAAAAATGGATATTAGCCATTAGCCAACCAGTCTTGTCAACATTAAATATCATGTGTTTTTTAAAATATATATGACTCACACTGTATGCCATTTTAATGTGTGTGTGTGTGTGTGTGTGTGTGTGTGTGTGTGTGTGTGTGTGTGTGTGTGTGTGTGTGTGTGTGTGTGTGTGTGTGTGTGTGTGTGTGTGTGTGTGTGTGTGTGTGTGTGTGTGTGTGTGTGTGTGTGTGTGTGTGTGTGTAAAACAAATATTTTAATATTTGTTTTACCTGTCCAGGGACTGCATGTGGAAATTAGCTATATAGCTATAATCTGGCACAAGCCATCTTTTTAGTTCTGTAATCAATGTGTATTGTATTGTGCATGGTCCCTGTTGAACTAAACTAAATAAACTAAACTAAATAATCCTGAGGTGCTGAAGTAGCAAACAAGATGGCTATGTCTTCATCTGTTACCTACGGCTCTCTGTACTGTCATAGCAATGTTGTTATGATATTGAGGATTTTTCGGCAAATATTAAATAGGCCCGCCGGCAACCCCATCTGCATTAAGAGGCTACGAATCTCTACTGCTATTGCAACAAGCAACTACACTCATGTAACTAATGCATCATCCTTTACATTAGTGTCCAGCGTGGCTGTGTAGTTGCACACAGTAACCATCATCCTTTTTATTTCAGTACTCAAGGCTTTACTTCTTTAAGCCCTTAGCGCAGCACCTATGTTATAACCTTAATGTCACCAAAATTGTAATGTCTATGTCTTAATCTGTTACTTAAGGCTCTCTGCACCGTCATAGCAATGTTGTTATGATGTAGTTGTATTTTCAGCAAATAGTGAATAGGCCCGCCGGCGACCCCATCTGCAGTAAGAGGCTACGTAATAAATAAATTAATAATCTATACTACTGGAAGAAACAGCTACACTGAGCTGAGGCGACTGTCATCCTTCACAATACTCACTTGTTTTTACCATATTTCTACACTTCAGTACCCATTATTTCCTGATGTCCTCAAAGCTATTGTACTCTTGCCTCTCTACCAAAAGCAGCCGCATTACCGGGCAAATACACAGGCCGCGACGCGATTGAAGCGACAGAGAATCGTTTCTGTGCAGCAGCAAGCGACACGAGCGATTGAAGCGACAAGAGTATGTCTGTTACAAGCAGAATGCAAGCATTCAAACATTCCCATTGGCTGTGGTCACTGACCTCTATACAGTCATTGGCTGTCGCGGTCTGTTGCTGAACCGCATCATAGCTCATCAGCATAACATAGCCAGGAGTTCAACTACAAACTGTCGCTCTCTGCGTGTGAATCGCCTCTAGTCTCCAGAATCGCTTTTGTCGCGCGACTCATTACAAAGTCAATTACTTCCGTCGCTCACCTAGCTCTTGTCGCGGTCTGTGTATTTGCCCGGTTATGCTTACTATCTATCACCCTTCACATCGCCAGAGGAGGAAGAAGTACTGAAGTTGTGTACTTAAGTAAAAAAAGTGAAAGTAAAAGTTGTACACCAAAAATGTACTTAAGTAAAAGTCCTATGTGCTAACTTTTAAATGTACTTTTTGAGTACAAAAGTACAAGTAGGTCTACTCACGCAATGGCTGTCTTTCTCCATGTCTGCCTATTTGATCCAATAGGAAAAAGTTTCTGCAATGGTTTTCGGTTGTATCTGAACATGACTATGAAGTCCTGTTAATGTTTTTAACGTATCTTTTCTGTCTGGGTGTCAGTTTGGAAGAGGGGCTTGGTCCCACCTCCCTGCCCGCAGCTGAGGCTACTCAAATATCCACGAAACACAACAGGAAAACCTAGGATAAATGTAACTAGTAACAAAGTCTTCTTCTAGAATTGTAAGGAGTAGAAAGTACAACAAGTAATTGTCAAAAAATGTAATTGAGTAAAAGTAAAAGTCTGCATTTTTATTTTTACTCAAGTAAGTACCAATTCCAGAAAAAAAACTATTTCAGTACAGTAACGAAGTACTTGTCTTTTTTCACCATGTACAGTGCTTGCAGACTGTTGTACATTACCCATCATCCTATGCGGTGGTACTCACACTCCACGTTAATGCTCATTGCCCTGGAGGTGGCCTCCCCCTCGCTGTTGACAGCCACACAGCTGATGGTGCGCATGCCCCTGGTGACCTTGGGCAGGGTGAGGGCAGCTCCTTGCGTAGGAGGCAGACTCCCACTCTGGTTTCCCCAGCGGTAGCTGGAGATGGCAGGGTTCCCTACAGCGGAGCAGCTCAGCGTTACGGAGCTGTTCTCAAGCACCGCCGGCTCCCAGGGGTCAATCGTGACATTTATTGGAGCGTCTGCGAATAGAGAAAAAAGCGAGTTAGAGAATAGTTACAGACTAGTTACATACTCGATGCCTAGGGCACAAAAACATTCTTGTGTTTACTGTAAAAGAAAGAGCCTTCTTACTTACTTGGAAATACTTGGATGATGTTTGCATTTTTATTTTAAAAGATGTCATAATTTTACTGGGGCACGGGACAGACCAGATAATATCTCTTTTAGGGGGTGTCAAGTGTTGTCTCACTTTGCAAAGCATGCCCTCACTTTATTAAGTCATGCCTTTTGCAAAGTGCTTGCCTTTCGTCAAATGCACTCTCATTTTAATGACACATCTATCATTTTTCCCTTGACCCCGTAGAGGCTTCTTATTATTTAGTAAAAGACTGACAGGTCGCACATATTTTTAGTGCATGTTTTTGAAAATAACATTCGTGATGAGCTTTATGATCATATTTCATGGTGAGTGCAATTTGGGAGAGAAAGAAGAAAGACAATATCTTCTTCTGTCCAACCATCTTGCCTATTCACTATCAAGCTCTGTGCAGTGCATTTTAATGCAAAAATTAGTATATTAGCCCATCACAATTTTTCAGGTAGGATGCCAGGCTAGACTTAATCAGTGTCAATTTTGCCGTTAGCAAATCAACGTCGTGAGTTTTTTTTCCCCAATCCGAACGAGCCCCCTGTGATCCTTGCATCTCGCCTCTTGCATGTTTATAATGGCCCTGTGGGTGGCCGATGAGCAGGGCAGGCGGCCTACCACAGAGCGAGCGTGCCCATCTTCGAGCAGAGCAGATCGAGCAATGAAAAGCACCACCAGCGTATTAATATTATGAATCCCTGACCCTACAGGTTTTCCTTGGTCCTTCAGTAAAGGGATTTACCTGAAGCGCACTTCTGTGTGTTTTGTTAAACCTCCGCCTGCAACCATTTTGGCTGCTTAATCCTCTTATGTAAGCCATAATTAGCTCTCAGAGAGGAGCACACAGGCGCCCAAAGCCACCCAACTCTCTCTGCTACAAGTATACACGCTCATAGGAGGAATTAGAGCGAGGGGTTCGCCGGGGTGGTTGACCCTGACTCCCAAAGAAATGGCAAATTGAGCTGTCAGGAGAAAAAAACATAAATATTTTGTGCACATCTTGAACTAAACTATCCTGGCCACCCAACTCATTGCTACAAGTACGTGCTCATGGGAGGGATTACTGGGAGGTGTTCATGGGGGTGGTTGACCACCATTTACCCCCCAAAAGGGTAAAAGATCCTTATTAGAGGAAAACATCAATATATTGTGTACTGTCTGAACTGAACTGTCCTGTCCTGCTGAAGAGTTGAGCAACGTTAGTAATTTGGGTTGGCTTGGACTGAATACAGACTTTGATACCAGAATAGAGGTGTCAAATATGGTGCCATATTTGTCCTCCAACGATGGTGAGTTAATTGAGTAAATGATCAACCTTATGGTAAGTACTCATGATCAGGAAGTCTACAACACCCAAGGCTCCCACTTCTTTTCATTAATGTGACGTTTCGGACAGCATGCCCTTCATCCGATGTTGGTTTACTTTACCTCGTCCAGCACCCAATGGTACTGAGGTGGATGTGTGTGTTTCCTTAGCTCAACATACTTGTTATGACCAGACAGGCTCATCATGGAACCCAAGGTTGACACCTCTTTTGATAAATAAACATACTGTATGGCAGGGCCAGCACTAGGCATAGGCAGACCAGGCGGTCGCCTAGGGCACCAAATGTCTTGGGGGCGCCAAGTCCCACAGAATTTGAACATTAAGTGAAATAAAGCATTAAGCTTCATATTGACAATCATTATGAATGTGCACTCAGTACATATCGAGGTAGTAGATCAGCTGTGCTCGATCAGATATGCCACTATGTTTACACCAATTTCTAAACACCAGTTTACGTCAATTTCTAATTCCACCAAAAGCAAAGAGGGGTGCTCGTCTAGGGGGCCATATTGACTAGAACCGGCCCTGCTGTATTGCGTATTGTGGGAGTAACTCACGGCGAACTCTGAGGACATGGGAGGAGCTGACTGTCTTCCCGCCGTGATGCTGAGCAGAGCAGGTGATTGGCTGCTGGTTCTGGTTGGCGGCGGCGACAAAGGTCAGACTGGAGGTCAGCTTGTGTTGTCCATCGCTCAGCTCCTCTGATTGGCTGGTGACGGTGCCATCGATGTTCCAGGTGAAAGTGGGAGGGTGAGGGGGGCAGGAATGAGACACGGAGCAGGAAGCAGTCATGCTGTCTCCCGATCTCACTTCCTGTTCCACTCCAGACAGTGATGGACGGTCAGCTTCATCTAGGCAAAAAAGAAAAACATAAACATAAACAGAGAGCCTTACTCACGAGCAGTTATTTCACCGGTATTACTGTCTGTATTGATCATTTAAAATTAGAGATGCACCAGATCCTGATTTTTAGGATCCTGCCGGATACCGGATCCACTGCTTAAGATCCTGCCGGATCCGGAACCAGATACCGGATCCTACGAAAGGGTTGAAACACATAGCCTACTCGTACACGTGGGCCCTTTTTATTACGCTGGCTCAAACTATTTTTTAGACTCATTGGCTTACTGCCACACTGCTTGCAACGGCCGCTTCCAAAAGAGCTTTCACTCCATGCAGCGATTGGGGTTGTGAAAGACTGACTGAAAAGCCTAGGCTACATAAAAGCTTGAGAGGTACCTGATCCTGATTTTTAGGATTCTGTCGGATACCGGATCGACTGCTTAAGATCCTGCCGGATCCGGACCCTGTGAAAAAACCCTATTATCCTGCCGGATCCGGATCCAGATCTTGGATCCGATGCATCTCTTTTTAAAATTGCATTGGTGCAGTAATGTGAGACATCAAAAGCATCAAAACTACATGAAAATGGCAAAAGTTGCAATATGTGTTGCAGTCCCTCACGCCACCTACCTTTGACTGAAAGGACCACTTTATAATTTATAAAGGAGTATTTATGTTCTCCCATCTCAATTCTAAACCAGTATGATCCTCCGTCCCCGTCTGTAATGCCAGTCATCTTAAGTGAGCAATTCTTTTCATTTAACTTCCCGACCAATGAGACTCGAGAATAGTAACGGTTGACCACTCTTGAGGCGTCGTGGTCATACACTCTGACAGCGTCTGTGGATGTGTCTCCATTGAACCAGATTCCAAGCCATTCTGTAATGCCTGATACCGGGTAATTGTAAGTGCAGGGCAATACAACACAGGAGGTTTTCAGTGCCGTTACAGATGCAGGACTTTTGGCCCACCAGTCATCGGTGCCTTCCACTGATCTATAGGCTGGACACGGAAAAGGATTATAAGGTGGAGAGGTGAAAAGCAGACTACTACAGTTGTATAACAAATCATCGATGTCCAGCAGAAACACTCATAACTCCACTTTTTACTTAAAAATTACATATTCAAAAAAACTGTTGTCAAAATTATTAAATATTGCATCATTAAAGTATAGGCCATTTATATTGGTATTTAAAGTCACAAGTCACAATAATTATCACCCTTAACTATGGAATTTCTGAGATTAAACCACCCTATTTTAAATGATTAATTCAACTCATATACTCATGGAAACTGACCAATATTTGTCTATCAATCAATATTTCAATACATATCATTATTTATTTTAAATAAATGAATACACAAAGAAAGAATTATATACAGAAAGAAAGAATTACATAAAGAAAGAAAGAAAGAAAGAAAGAATCACAGTGATTTGTAAAAGGTGACATTACATAGTTTCTACCAGACAGTGATGAAACTCATACAAAGTCATGCCTTATTTCAAGTTTTAACACTAAGGAATCGGTTATGTTTTAGGCAGGAAAGCTGTTACCACCATACTGTACACTTGGTCAGTCACGAAAGACAATTGCAAAAAAATTGGCACTGCTGCTCACATAGGAAAGAGACATCTATTCTTTGGGAAACATGCAAATATAGAGATGTGTGATTCTATTAAGATTAACTCTTCACTCAGTGCTTGTAGCATTACGTTTTCAAAGCAGACTTTATTAGGCCTATAGTGAATTTTCCGGCTTGTAAATTATTTGACAGAAACATGGTCATGCTGATTTTTCACATTTACACACTGGTTCTTATCAGGGCTCTAAATGTTCATCAAAATTCATAACTTTTGTCATCACCAGCCAAAATGGCTTGTACATACTAATATTTGCCAAAACAATGTTAATGAGTCAAAGTGGCTTGTTAGTTGGTCTATTCTACCAGCCAAACAGAAACTTCACCAGCATTTGACCGGTTGGCTGATGTTAATGTAACCCCTTAAGACACAGCATTATAAATTAGCTGTTAACAGAATGGCAATGTGCAAGTCGTAACGTATTACTAAAGGCCCCGTGCACTGTCCTAGTAGTGTAGTACTATAGTTAACTTTCAATGTCTATTACAGCGGGCCACGGGAGGTACGCCGTGCATTAAGGGGTGAGAGTCCTGGTCGTTATTAAGCGAAGTGAAAATGAATTAGTCCAGTACCTTAGATAAGATTAGATTAGATTAGATTAGATTAGATTAGATTAGATTAGATAACTTTATTAGTACCCAAAGGTAGATTTGGTTTGCAGATAAGTGATCTCCACACATACAAGACAAAGCATCTTAAACATTTAGGACACACATATACAAGCATTCCACACTGGACATTTGGTCAATACCAAAAAGTTGTGCATCCTATTGAAGGGACATGGAGTCACATAGTGGCAAAGATAGTATTTTATTTGCCAGATTATCATAGACTTGCAAACGCCGAAGGTGTTGCGTCACTAGGAGGGCGCAGCCTGGCTAGTATCTTATAGGGCCTTTATACATAAAATTATATATATATATATATATATATATGAAAATAGAAATATGGTAAAAGAATAAAAACATGATAAAAGAAAAATACCTTGGAAGCAGATGAGATGGATGATGAGATTCAACATTGTGCACTTCATTCCCCAATAGCACCCCAACAAAACTCACTACGCTGGAGATGTATACAGTATCTCCTAATGTGCAAGACACATCGGAACACATCATTTTTAAGTAGTTATGCTTCAGTAATTGTAATTGTACATTCATCAATCAATCCATTTCAAAACATTGCCTGTATACAGCAATAATTACTGAAGTGAAATTGCATTTAGGCCTAATTCTATTAATGAAGCATTAATTTACAAGCAACATCTACTTACAACACTTGAATGATTTCTTTTGTTGCACTTCTCAGAAAACTGAACTGAAAGCACAAGGTTTCCTGGCCGAAGTTGTCTGCCAGTCTGTCTATACTTAGAGTGCAACTGGCATAAAGTGCATCCTCTTAACAATCACCCAAATTCTTCACAATGATGGCACGACGCACGTGACTATAATGGTCTACGTAATGGGTTCATGCCAGCCAATTGGACAACAAAGGCCTAAACATGTATTGTGTATTGTAACATAGAAATTCACTCAGACTTGGTTTATCTCACACATTTGTGCCATAGTAGCAACTAGACGTTCTACTCACCTTTGGTTTAACGCTGGCTTCTCAAAGGACAACCTCATGGAAAGGAAAGCGTTGAGCAAACCAATTATATGTCATATCAAAGTACCAAAGAGCAAATTTTACGATAGTTGGCTGACATTCCTCCGTACTACATATATACTAGTATCAGTAGCAGCACCACCATCAGCACCATGTGTGGTTTCGAAAATAACACTAGACCATTTCCTGTCAATGCAGCGTGCCCTTAACAATGCTAAACATACACATGAAAGTGTTAGTAAGAGCAGGTGAAAACTAAGAAGCCTCCGAGGGAGGGGAAGCCAGCAGCACCTTTCAACCATCAAATGGCAGAGCCTTGACAGAAATGTAACACCTCCATGGCACCCCAGTGCTTTCTCTAGATTCTAGAAGAACCATAATGCGTGAATTCTCACACGAGTAGCTTAATTATTTTCTCATTATTTCCACAACTGTATACTACGCTCACAGAAAAGGAAGTAATACTGTGTATCCTTTTTGTAGAACATTTTTTGTATACCAAATGTACAACAATTGTTGCCCCAGCTGATACAAGTTGTTGGGTTCATTTTGGTGGTGGCCTTCTCTGAAAGTCAACTGCATCACTCCACCACTGTCTATTCTTTTTGTCAGCTTACCTTTTGTATGTTTACTTTCTCTTTTTTCTTACCTTCTTATATAGTTTTTGCACTGTTAGAGATGGTGGTAAAATAAATACCTGTTCATTTTTTCACCCCTCATTTTTGTGTTCACTAATTTCTCCCGGGCATGAGGCCACACTACAACAATCAGCCAAGACGTAGTTTCTTTCAACAGACTGCAAAAGCGGAGAGCGACCGTTAGCCGATTAATGTCTCACTTAAATATTGCCTATAAGGACTATTAATGAATTTAAAATTTCTACCTTGTGTCCCTTTAACTATTTATCAATTCCTGCTGCAATATCTGGCGCAATGTATCAATCCATCCAAGCGAGGTTGTATTCTATAGGACTTAAACTGATGCTCTGTAGAAATGGATTACTTCATGGAAATGATCTATGCTGTTAACGTAGCCCTAGCTCAGGGGTGGGGAACCTTTTTCATTCGAGAGGCCACTTCAAATTCCACCAAGGGCCGTAAAAAGTCCTCCGAGGGCCGTACTATCAACACAAACCAAGATTTCTCTCTGCACTTCAGGCCTATATTGAAGGCAGCCACCTTTAAAACAAATCCCACCTTTAACAGCCTTCGAAAAATAGCTTCCCCTCCCCTGCCCTAACCCAAACCATAACCCTATTGCTATGGCGATTTGTATGTGGCTCAGCTGGATAGCCTGGTAGGTCATATAGCGTAGAGCTCCATATTCTGGGCCCCATGGACTAGCTCCAGTGGTCCCCCCTTCCCCTGTTTGGATACTATTATATAAATGAAAGATATGAAATGAAAGCCCATTGGGAAACTCCAACTCCCATTGTCATTGTGACACAGCACTCCACAGCACACAAGTGAACACTGCACACTGCACACAACGAAATTGCATTTATGCCTCACCCGTGCAAGGGGGCAGCCCTCAGTGGCACCCCATGGGGAGCAGTGCGGTGGGACGGTACCATGCTCAGGGTACCTCAGTCATGGAGGAGGATGGGGGAGAGCACTGGTTGATTACTCCCCCCACCAACCTGGCGGGTCGGGAGTCGAACCGGCAACCTCTGGGATGCAAGTCTGACGCCCTAACCGCTCACCCATGACTGCCCCCATGTTAACAAGTCCGACAGGTGGATACAGATGTGTCCGTCTATGCACTGCCACCTTGTGGACACAGGAGAGAATGACAATTTAGAGAATGCGTTTCAGACGAACAGACCGACAGACTGGCCGACGGACGGACGGACGGACGGACATACCTTCTTATAGAGATGCTAGGACACATCTTAAAAGCAGTCCTCCCTGTAGGGCCCTCACGAAACAAGACTCAGTCCCACCTTGACCCCCTACCTCAACTCCCCTCATGCCATATCAATAGGACACTGGGAATGCTATTTAACCCATTTTAGCCTAAGCCCTTTTTGGGAAAAGGTGCCCTCTCCCTATTAAAACCTAAATATCACAGCCTCCGAAGCACATAAAAACATTGCATTTGAAAGCTAGAGCCTCCATTTTGCACTAGAATGTGTTCATTCAGCTGTAACATACCCACATGTTTAATAAAACAATTCAAATCTCAAGAACTTGAATGCAGCGTATATGTCGCTCCAGGACACAATGGGTTAAATGGCCCTGTATCGATAGGACACTGGGAATGCTGTTTAGATGGCCCTGTATCAAGAGGACACTGGGAATGCTGTTTAGATGGTCCTGTATCGATAGAACACTGGGAATGCTGTTTAGATGGCCCTGTATCGATAGAACACTGGGAATGCTGTTTAGATGGTCCTCCGAATGCATGGCTGTGACTTTCTACATTCCATCATTTGTGTTTGGCATGTTCACTCTTTCTCTTGATGAAATGAAAAACACTGTACACTATTCAAAGCCACTGTTCAACCTTTACTCCAATTGAGCCTGTCCATCAGGGTGTCCTCTACACTAGACTTATCTTGGGCAGAGAATGGAGAAGAGGGAATAGAGAAGATGGATCATGTAAAATTGTGGGTTTTTCATGTATTGAAAATAATCACACGAAGGCCTACATGAACAAACACTCACACACACACACACACACACACACGCACACACACACACACACACACACACACACACACACACACACACACACACACACACACACACACACACACACACACACACACACACACACACACACACACACACACACACACGTTTTACAATTATAATAATTACAGGGGGTTACATCCCAAATCTTGATCAGCACACATGCACACAATACACACAGGTTTTATAATTGTAGAAAAGTAATCCAATCAGCACATCTATCAAACTCGTGCTGTAAATTACATCTTCCTCTTCACACACAGGCACACACGTACGTATGACTCATCTTGGGCAGAGAAAGGAGAAGAGGGAAAAGAGAAGATGCATCATGTAAAATTGTGGGTTTTGCATGTATTGAAAATAATCACACGAAGGCCTACATGAACAAACACTCACACATGCACACACACACACACACACACACGCACTCGCACACGCATGCACACACACAAACACAAACACACACACACACACACACACACACACACACACACACAGCTTTTTTCATGAGCTGACTTTTTGTATGTTTATGTTTTTTGTATGTTTACTTGCTTCTTTCTTCCTTACCATTTTGTATAAGCTATATCGTGGTAAAACGAAGACCTGTCCAATTTTTAACCCCTCATTTTTGTGTTCACTAATTTCACCTGGGCATGAGTCTACAATACAACAATCAGCCAAAACGTAGTTTCTTTCAGCGGACTGCAAAAGCGGAGAGTGACCGTTAGCCGATTAATGTCTCACTTAAATATTGCCTTTTAATGACTATTGATGAATTTAAACTGTAAAAATGTGTCCCTTTAATTATTTATCAAGTCCTGCTGCAATATTGGGAGCATTTTAACAATCCACTCAAGCATGTATGAGCTTGCAGGAGATCATGTCTCATGCATTTCCCCACCTATATTAATCTACAGGACTTGAACTCATGCTCTGCAGAAGTTGTTTACTTCATGGAAATGATCTATGCTGTTAACGTAGCCCTAACCCAAACCATAACCCTATTGCTATAGCCATTTGTTTGCTCAGCTGGATAGCCTGGTAGGTCACATAGCGTACAATAGAGCATGACACGGGAGTGGATTTTCATTCCAGTCCCATCCCGGTCCCAGAAAAAAATCCCATTCCGTCCCATCCCGGACTGGAGTAAAAGAAACAAATCCCATCCCGTCCACTCCTGAAAAGAATGTCTCCCAATCCTGCCCACTCCCACTCAAAATCAACCCCACTCCCGTTTAGTAAAAAAAAACAAGTTTTTTTGTTTGTTTTTTAAAGAAAAAATAAGCGGCATTCCCGCTCCCGTTAATTTTTATTCCCGCTCCTGCCTGCTCTCATTCAGCTTTATTCCCGCTTCTGCCCGCTCCCATTCGTCTTTAAAATTTTGACTCCCATCCCGTGGGGCCTGCGGGAATTCCTAAAAAATGTCATCCTCTAGCGTAGAGCTCCATATTCTGGGCCCCATGGACCTACTGTAGCTCCAGTGGATTCCCCTTCCCCTGTTAATATACTACTATACCACGGCAGTCTGGAATCTCCCATTGTGACGCGCTAGATTGGGTATTGATTAAATGTCTATATATGCACACCTAAAGTAGTCCCACTATTAGGTCACTTTTCTGACCGCATAACTCCAGTGTATCAATGCGCCAAGGCACGCACGTTCATAAATTACACACAAAAAAGTTGCAAGCATTACGCGCTGAATTGACACATGACGCATTGAGCGTCTGGAAACACCAACAATGTAGGCTATAGTGAATCTGGAGCAAATCTTAGTAGGCCTCGCCTAATCAAATTTCAAACGTGTTTATTTCTCCCAACTGACCATCACTCTGTCAACTTTGTGATAGAGAGAGAGAGAGAGAGAGAGAGAGAGAGAGAGAGAGAGAGAGAGAGAGAGAGAGAGAGAGAGAGAGAGAGATATTCCCTGCGCAAAGGGCGGTTGTAGCGTTTATCAGTTGAGAGAGTAGCGTAACTTGTGAAAAGTATGGGATATTTTCGGATCAATAGGCTTAACTATGGGAACGCAGTGGAAAATAAATCAAGGGGAGTTTCCTATGGGAGGAGAGCAGATTGACGAGGTGTCTGTTTTGAGGCGAGGCGAGGCATTTAGAATGTCGCCAAGATACGTGGGGTATTTTTTTAATCTATTGAGATCTGTAAATTTGTAGGAATCATGCCAACTGTAGCATGATCTTGTGGGAAAGTCAGACGCGCCCATATATCGCATGGGTAGAACATTGAGGCGACAGACTTGACAACCAAATGCGATAGAATTAACGACTGGCTCTTGACTTGACAACCGAATGCGATAGAACTAACGACGGTGTCTTGGCCATAGCTTTCCTGGTGAACCAGTAGCCTGTAAGTAACAGGCTACTGGTACACTGCCCTTTCACGCCTCTCCGCAGGCGGGGTTTAGTCAAAAGATGCTTGCATGCGGTTGGAGCAACCTCATATGAATGACAAGACACTTCGACCACTCACGTTGAAGCTTTGTGACGTAGGACGTGTCGTCACGTAAGCGCTGCCAGGTCGGGAACCAAAACAGAACAACATCCTTTAGAAAATCAACTTGAGGTATTTTGGATAACACCGCTGAAATTACTGCTTCCATCCCGACGCATGATAACTCCTCGCACGCCGCCATTACTGTTGTGATTCAGGGAGGGGGCGGGCACAGCCGAACTACCCTGGGGGAGGGAGTTGCGTTCGATAAACGTCATACCCACTGAAATCCCTCCCTACGATCCTGATTCGTCGTGCTGCCCTGTTTATTTCGTAAACGGAGGAGGAGAGCGAATCACAGGTGTACCAGAAGGTTTGTGTAGCCCAGCCCCCTGGGCGTCAACACATAGCTTCTGGTTCACCAGGAAAGGCCATAGCAACCTTCAATTTAGAATTAGTAACGGCAGTTCGCCAGAAAGTTATGAAAAGAACCTTCTTGTGGCGGAAGGAAGTAGTTATACAGAGAACCTTTGTTTTATCCATTAAAGCATCGAAATAATTCCTCAAATAAATTTCAGACAGTGTGGCAACCGTGGTATAAGCGGGATAATTGACTTCACGGTGTGCGTATAACAGGAAAAATAATGCACACCGAGGTGTAACCACCTAGGTGTGCATTATTTTTCCTGTTATACGCACACCGTGTCGTCAATTATCCCTTACATACAGGTATGTGGGCAGTCATAGGTGAGCGGTTAGGGCGTCAGGCTTGTAGCTCAAAGGTTGCCGGTTTGACTCCCGACCCGCCAGGTTGGTGGGAGGAAGTAATTAACCAGTGCTCTCCCCCATCCTCCTCCATGACTGAGGTACCCTGAGCATGGTACCGTCCCACCGCACTGATCCCTTGGGGCCGCCATTGGGGGCTGCCCCCTTGCACGGGTGAGGCATAAAAATTCAATTTCGTTGTGTGCAGTGTGCAGTGAACACTTGTGTGCTGTGGAGTGCATTGTCACAATGACAATAGGAGTTGGAGTTTCCCAGGTGGGCTTTTCTCTCTTTTTTTCGTATGTTAAAAAGCAGTTCTCCCTGTAGGGCCCTAACGAAACAAGACTCAGTCCCAGGCAGCTTACCCCCCTACAGTTCACTGGACACTGGGAATGCTCAACTCCTCTCATTCCATATCAATAGGACACTGGGAATGCTCAACTCCCTTCATGCCATATCAATAGGACACTGGGAATGCTCAACTCCCCTGGTGCCATATCAATAGGACACTGGGAATGCTCAACTCCCCTCATGCCATATCAATAGGACACTGGGAATGCTCAACTCCCTTCATGCCATATCAATAGGACACTGGGAATGCTCAACTCCCTTCATGCCATATCAATAGGACACTGGGAATGCTCAACTCCCCTCGTGCCATATCAATAGGACACTGGGAATGCTCAACTCCCCTGGTGCCATATCAATAGGACACTGGGAATGCTCAACTCCCCTCATGCCATATCAATAGGACACTGGGAATGCTATTTATAAGGTCCTGCTAATTACATTATTACATTACATTTCACTTAGCTGACGCATTCATTTTATTCAAAGCGACTTGCCGTTATTATTTGTCAGGGTATTGGTTACAGTCCCTAGAGCAATGTGGGGTTAGGTGCCTTGCTCAAGGGCACTTCAGCTATGGAGATGTAGGGAGAGGTCAGAGGGGATTCGAACCTGTAACCGCCATGGGCTTATGGTTGGGACTTTCTACATTCCACCCTTTGTGTTTGGCATATTCATTACTTATCTTGACAAAATGAAGAACACTGTAGCCCTACACCAGGTGCCACCAACGTGGGGCCCGCCGGCGCCAGGTAGCCCTCCAGGAACTTCTGAGGTGCCCACCAAGGGTCACAACTACAAGATTTTAGTCACAGTTAATACTTTTCTTAATTTAAATATGAGATTATTTCTTTACATCCTATAAAGAATATTTCCTCATAACTTATAAGCATTGTATCATTAAAGTGTACCTCCGGGATTTTGGACACCAGGCCTCATTTCCGAGTCAGCCAGGGTGTAAACAATGTGTCCAGAACGTTTTTTTCACATTCCATGCAGTCCTTGTGAATTCTCATATCCATGTTGCTAAGCTAGCGCAAGTGGACGGGAATGGTAGTAGCCTGCCCCCGAAAATAGTCTTATCCCGTTTAAACAACATTCAAAACAAAACCGTTATTATACCATACTGCAAGTGTAAATGTTTGCCTTAGTAGAATGAAGTTTGAAATTAAACCAACCTTGCACTGCGTGGATTTTGCCATGTTGAGAGACTATTTTCTCGGGGTCGGCGGAATTTTACTTTGCTCTCTTCAGTTGTGATGTAGCCCACCCACTGCAGGGACCCGCAAGAGACAGTTGCAAATCAAGGCTAGTTCTACAACTGCTTTCGGATTGAATAGTGGATTAAAACCCAACGACATCGCACCATGGTACATCAATGTGTACTAACTGCAATAATAAAGCCCACAGATGGGTATCGGCAAGTTTCCATTGGTTTCCGTGAAAGATGTTGAAAGAACCAAACTCTGGCTCCTGGCTGCAGGGCTACATCAACAAACCGATGGAGACGCTCCGTAAGCTACCCCGGTGCTTTGCAGTGACCATTTCAGTCCCGACGACTTCACAAAGTCCTTCTCGAAGTCTAATACCTACACGGAAAACTCTAAAAGTGTCCGCAGTGCCAACCGCATTCCCAGATCTAGGCTACATTTTGTGGCGCGCACCAACAGTCTCCGAAGAACAGGTTTGTTATGCTTTCTGCTTCTATGATGGTAGCCCAGTGGTATAATGGCTTCGCCTACGTTAGCCAAAACTTGGGCTAGAAGTTACCCTTTTGGATTGGCATGTTGTAATGCTTTACTGTTATTTTGTGTAATTGCTGTGACAAATGGCATTAGACATGACTTGCCGTATTCCTATGGATTCATAAGTTACGCAACGCTATGTGATCTGGCTTGACATTGTGGAATATGTCACTCGTAACTCTAGTTATTATAGGGAATGTTTTTTTGTGAAGAGATGGAATGGAAGGATGAAAGGGATTTAGAAGAGATGGGTGCACTGTTCTGTTCGCCAACATACACACGGGTCATCTAGTAACAACTAAACATTGTCATGGCATATTCAATGTTACGAAAGGTTGACAAAGTCGGACAGAAAGCATTACTCTTGGTGTTTGCGAGCGAGGTCAGGAAGAGGGGAATAGCGTTCACTTTTGCAAACTTTTTGGATTTGCATGTTGTACTGCTTTACTGTTATTTAGTGTAATTGCTATAACAAATGGCATTAGAATTGCCGTATGGACTCATACGTTACGCAACGCTATGTGATCTGGCTTGACATTGTGAAATATGTCACTCGTAGCTCTAGTTATTATTATGGAATGGGAGGATGAAAGGGAGAAGAGTGTGCGTTCTGTTCGCCAACATGCTGTGTAGACACACGGGTCATCTAGTAACAACCAAACATTGTTATGGCATATGTTTCAATGTTACGAAAGGTTTACAAAGTCGGACAGAAAGCATTACTCTTGATGTTTGCGAGCGAGGTCAGGGAGAGGGGAAAACCGTTCAGTTTTACAAACTTCAAAGATGTTGGAGTTCGCTCTATGGAAAAGTTATGGATGTGTCAAACGAAGCTAGGATTTGTACTAGGAATATCACTCCGCGGCTGTCAAGCTTTCAAACCGGAACACAAATTGCTGATGGTGATCAAACATGATTGCAATGTTGGTTTAATTTCAAACTTCATTCTATCAAGACAAGTATTTACACTTGCAGTATGGTATAATAATGGGGTTGTTTAGAATGTTGTTGCGACTGGATAAGACTATTTTTGGGGGCAGGCTACTACCATTTCCGTCCACTTGCGCTAGCTTAGCAACATGGATATGAGAATTCACAAGGACTGCATGGAATGTGAAAAAAACTTTCTGGACACATTGTTTACACCCTGGCTGACTCGGAAATGAGGCCTGGTGTCCAAAATCCCGGAGGTACACTTTCAATCTAGTGTGATTTGGGAATGATTGTCAAGACATCAGTAGACTACAGGATTTTGAACAAAAATAGCCCTCCGGTAGCTCTCAATAGCCCTCGGGTAGCCCTTGGTAGCAATTGGTAGCCCTCTGACCCAGAAGGGTTGGGGACCCCTGCCCTACACAATCCCAAGCTTCCACTACCCGTGATCTTTAGTCCAGTTGAGCTTGCCCATCTCCAGGGCTTCCAAAAAGACTGGACTTATCTTTGGCAGAGAAAGGAGAAGAAGGAAAAGAGAAGATGCATCATGTACAATTGTGGGTTTTGCATTAATTGAAAATAATCACACGAAGGCCTACATGAACAAACACACACACGTCGCGCGCACACACACACACACACACACACACACACACACACACACACACACACACACACACACACACACACACACACACACACACACACACACACATTTTATAATTAGGCCTATAGAAATTCCAAAAAGAAAATAGACTAGACTTATATTTGGCAGAAAAAAGAGAAGAGGGAAAAGAGAAGATGAATCATGTAATTGTGGTTTTTGCATGTATTACATTTTGCATATATACACTTCGAATCCTTTCAACATTTAAGGAAGACGAATCTCCATGGCAACATCCCAAAACACAAGGCAGTGTGTGTGTGTGTGTGTGCGTGTGTGTGTGTGTGTGTGTGTGTGTGTGTGTGTGTGTGTGTGTGTGTGTGTGTGTGTGTGTGTGTGTGTGTGTGTGTGTGTGTGTGTGTGTGAGTCTCTGTGTGTGTGAGTCTCTGTGTGTGTGTGTGTGTGTGTTAGGGTGCATCAAATGCCCCCTATGAAAATATATTGCCTTGGCCCTATAGTAAAAATGTTCTACACCCAGTAAAAACACACTGTGTAAAATATTTTGAAATTTGGATGAAGTCTACCGGGGCCACCAGCCCCATGAAAATAGAAAATAATGGTGATAGTCAGAATCTTGGAATAGAAATGGACATTTTGCTGCATAAAGCTACCCAATAAAAACATATTGCCTCAGCTGTGTGATAAAAATGTTCTATGCACAGTAAAATCACTCTGTGTAAAATATGTTGAAATTAGATTAATTCTACTGGGTCCACCAGGCCCATGAAAATAATGGTGATGGTGATGGGGATGGGCAACCTGGATTCCAAAGCTGAAGTCCAGTGCCACATATTCCAAATGACATACAGAGTTTTACCTTTCCAGTTAGGGCAATTGGACAGGTAAAACCAGGTAATTTGAAATCTGTGGCACTGGATTGTAGCTTTTGAATCTAGGTTTCCCATTGTCTTAAAACAGAGGTGGACAAACCCTGTGACACATTAGTCTCAGGACAGACTGATGGTCAAACTGCTATATTTAGGCAAAATTGCTGTTTTGCAACACAATATCAATTCCTTGCTGCCTTGGACCACTGCGAGTATCAATCAAGAGATTGCAAAGCTGTTTGTGTGTTTCACCTGTGGGCCTACAATTCATGGAGGAACATCTGTACTAAAGCTGTGAATGTTCCTTGGAATGACTAGGCTACAAGGCAACCAATACAACTGTATTGAAGAGTGCCATTACTTCTTTATCCCATCGCCTGTGGCAGTATTTCACTTTACTCCATCAGATGAGTACCATAATTTACCTGAGAGGCCCTTGGCAATGAACTCTGGACCTGGTGATACCCATGACATACCTAGAAGTCACTTAAGTACAGGTTTTGGGAAGCCACTCTTTCCAACATCATATACAGTTGTATTGTATGTACTCTATTGAACTACTGCAGGGATTTCTTGAAAAAACATAAGTCATTCCAAGGAGCATTCACAGCTTTAGTACAGATGTTCCATCAGGAATTAACAGCTACCTGTACAATCCTGTAGGCCCACAGGTGAAACACACAAAAGTCATACAGCTTCGCAATCTCTTGCTTGATACTAGCAGTGGGTCAGCAGGTTCATTATATAGGCTATATTGGGAAAATGTGGCACTGGACTTCAGCTTTGGAATCCAGGTTGCCCATCACTATCACCATTGTTTTTAATTTTCATGGGCCTGGTGGACCCAGTAGAATTAATCTAAATTTCAACACATTTCCCACAGAGTGATTTTACTGTGCATAGAATATTTTTATCACACAGCTGAGGCAATATGTATCACACAGTATGAGGCAATATTGGGTAGCTTGATGCACCGAAATGTCCATTTCTATTCAGGGCTGCACTGGGGGATAAATAGGGCCCGGGATTTAAGGGGCCCCCCTCATTATTATTAGTGCTGGCGAACTGACTCACCGGTGGGCCCCGCACTCTCGTGGGCCCCTATTTTCAGTAATGTAAAAAAATAAATAAATGGGGGCCCACGAGGGTGCAGGGCTCACCGCGAAATGCCCGCCATGCCAGATGGCCAGTCCAGCCCTGTTTCTATTCAAGATTTTGACTATCACCATTATTTTCTATTTTCATGGGGCTGGTGGCCCCGGTAGACGTCATCCGAATTTCAAAATATTTTACACAGTGTGTTTTTGCTGGGCAATATCTTTTCATAGGGGGCATTTGATGCACCCTAGTGTGTGTGTGTGTGTGTGCGTTTGTGTAAATAAAGACTCATATGTGAGAATGCTGTTCATTGACTTCAGTTCAGCATTCAATACCATAATACCACAACAACTCATCAGAAAACTGGACAAACTAGGTTTCAGCACCTCCCTCTGCAACTGGCTGCTGGACTT
>NC_085858.1:48895803-48915803 GCF_034702125.1 Engraulis encrasicolus | reverse complement strand
ATCGGTCCAATCCTCTCAAAGGATTAATGGGCCACCGAGACCTGATGTGGAGATGCCATTGATGTATGGCCTTGACACCGGTGCCCCATGGCCACCAATAGCACAATGTGACACAGACAGCTTCATAGAGGAGCAGATAATTCATGAAATTGTCACCGGCTGATTTGGTCAGCACAGAGCTCTGTTATTATCATTCTATGTAGGCTACACACACGCACGCACACGCGCACACACACACACACACGAGGAGAGAGGGAGACAGAGATAGAGATAGAGATCGAAATAGAGATAAGACAGGGGTAAAGCTAAAAATAATAATAATAAAAAAGCCTCTAGGAGCACACAGGCCTCTCTCAGAATGTATTTTGTGCAGCATTGTGTTACCAACACAAATACTATTTGCCTATGTCAGCCCTTATTCTCAGTCCCTTCATCGTGTCTGTTTTCTTATTCTTCGCCGTGGACGTGGCATAGAGATTTTCAACAAATTTAGCTCGAGAGACACCAAAGTGCAATCTTTTTTTTACATCGCTGACTTTATTGCTCACCAGAATCAAGACAGTAAGCTTTGTAGGACCGCAGGCTGTTTTTTATTGGAGAATAGACACTGTATGGCTAAGTCGCTGTGCACACTTGCGTGCTAGGCTAATTTTGTTAACACATCGAATACCAGCGGTGCTCACGGAATTATGTCGTAGAATACCAGCGTTCTAAGCCCATTTTTGACGTTTTTTGTAGACTCACAGTGTAGTATGTGATAGGGCCACTAAAATGTGTTATGACTCGTTTGAAAGTGGAGACGCTGCCCTCTTAGTAGGTGAAAAACGTGTGTCTCTACGAGCTTTTATTGCCGAGCAAACTTACGCTAAACCGAAGCAGGTATCCATGGAATTCAGCTACAATCTGAGATATTGAGGTTTTTGTGAAGGGTGCGCTTCTTCAGAATGTGACGAGTTTGAAAGGGGACGAGTTGGTTTTAATCACAATTTGGTGCAAGGTTAGCTCTGACACGCATCCTCCTGCTCGTCAAGACACACCTCCTGCTCTGTCCCACTACGACATCGGCAATCAATGCCTTCGAAATCCACGTTTTTCACACAGACTGAACACAAACTCTTTGCACACACGCAGAAGGTGGGACATTTGCTAAAATAGTTCCCGATGACTCCCGAAATAATAGCCCAACATTGACAACAAATCCCAATTATATGCTGCTTAGATGTAGCCCATCCGATCCATATGTAGCCATCTATGCTAGCTTCTGGCTTTTCACATACAGGAAGACACAGCAAGTTCAACATTTGGGTGAATAATCAAATAAACTTATCTGGTTGGCGATCATACTTCCAAATCTGAGCACATTACTCCAATTACAGTTCGGGTGCCATTTGTATCCAAGGATCTGGTAAAGGTCTAGGTAGCAAGTCCAGAAAATTCAAGATACTCCAGTGTAGGTAAAACTACATTTATGGGTACGAGGACTATTCTTCCTCGCACACGGGCACCAAAATATGTAGGGGTAATCCCACATTTATTGGACGTGAGGAATATTCTTCTTCCTCACACAGGGGCACCAAAATATGTAGGTACAATTGCAGTTATGCAATCGGAATTACATTATTGGGTATGGATAACTTATACAGTTCCAAATATGTAATGTGTTATTACTATATGTGAGGAATAAGGGTATAAGAAATGATGCATGAAGAGTGTGTTAAACTCTTCGAGCTGGGTATCAATAATAAAATAAATAAATAATAAAATGATGCATGAAGAGTGTGTTAAACTCTTCGAGCTGGGTATCAATAATTTGTAGGTGTGTACTTATGATTGCATAAAACACTGTTCATGACCGTCTCATAAAATCATGACCATTATTGACTAATAATCTGAAGGTTTTGTGTGAATTCTTTTCTGGTTGACTTCGTAGAAATTGTTCAAATAAGACAAACACAGTTCACCACAATGTACATTTATTGTAAAAGCATCATCCGGTCATAACACTGATACAGCCAATGTGATTTGCAGGGCATAAGAACTTAGGTAAAATATACAATATACACGGGGTATGAGAGGATGCGCTATGCGTGTGTGTGTGTGTGTGTGTGTGTGTGTGTGTGTGTGTGTGTGTGTGTGCGTTATGCGAGAGAGAGAAAGAGAGAGAGAAGAGGAGGAGCGAGTGGCGTGCGCGTTCTGGGACGCCGCTCTGCCCCTTGCGGAGCGCTTCTGTAGAGCGACAGGGGAAGAGAGAGAGAGAGATGTATGTTCTGTATGAACTATGGCTCGAATGATTCTGCGCAGTTTGGTCGCGCAGGACCGAAATATGAGATACGAGGAGGGGCGTCAAGCTTTCGGCTGATGAAGCGGGAAACTATCTTCAAGATGAGAATTCAAGCTAATCAGAGAATACGGTCCTTTGTCTAAAGGCTTTACAGTATGCGTGGGGGGGAGGGAAAAGGGAGCGCTTGGCGCTCTTTTCCGACAATAGCTTACGTCCTCGACTCGGTAACTCTATGGGTTAAAACACGGGTACGTGTATCTCTGTGAGTGGATAATTTACATGTGGGTGCAAGTATGCCAATCCTGCAACTACTGTAAACTAAGAATAGCGTGTGGCTATTTGTGGTGATGAGAGGGGAGAAAGAGAGAAAGAAAAGAAAGAACAGATAGAACAAAATAACCCAAAATAAAATATATCACACTCTACAAGTGTGGATATTTAAACACAACTCCTCAAAGCTATGTAACAGTCCTAACTGCATATCTATGCCCAATTCAGTGCTTACTGCGTTATCCTTGGTAGGAAGAGAGAGAGAACCCTTTTGATCTCTCTCGAGGCGAGATCCTTTGTTCTCCGAGACGCGCAGGTCCTGTCTGTGGGTCCAAGCGATACCACGCGGTTCCGGCGCGAGGCTGCAATATGTCCAAAAAAGTCTTGCTTCGTTGAACGGGGAAAGGAAAGTGGTATTTCGTTGTGTAGTCCGATTGTCTTTGCACCGTCTTGCGAAGGTCCAATGAGAAAGGGGTGCACGCAGGTCCGCTCCACGCGTAGTAACTATACCGGGTTGTCCGCTCTCTTGGGGGACAGACCATCAACCCTCAACCGAATCTTTTTCGACTCCAGGGAGGTTCCTTTGATTTCAGTACTAGTAAAGGATTAACAATTGTCCGTACAAAAGTTATCCTATAGCGCGTGAGTTCCTCGTGTGTCCTGACTCACTGCTCTCCTAGCAGTGTTGGCAAAAGTCACTCGAAATATCGCAACCGAATGCAATACAAACGAAAACCGGTTGAAGGAAGAAATATATCGACTGTAGTGTTAACCTGGCCAAGATAACTTACAGTTTCAATAATTTCTAAAATAGACGTCCCTCTAAGGAGACGTGTCCCGGCACGTCTCACATCTCGATGGAGGAAGTCGGGGTCGGGCTCTCAGGGGATAGGGGGTTGATTCATACCTTGACCTGGGCTTTATACATACGGGGCGGGGCTGAGCCACGTATGTAATTTGATCAGGTACAGTATAGAAAATGGTGTCCTCATCTTACAAAATGGTGGGCATTCGTAAAATGAGGGGAAATGAATTAAACTTTGGTGTAATAGTCCTTACACCAGGCACGATATACAATGGTCTCTGTGTTTACCTATTGCGTGAAGTCAGACACAATACACGCGTGGGCACCGATCGTACTAGGGAAACGACAACATAGCAAGATTCACGAATACGGCAGCACACCTCCTGCTCTGTCCCACTACGACATCGGCAATAAATGCCCTTCGAAATCCCAGTTTTTCACGCGGACAGAACACAAACTCTTTGCACACATGCAGAGGGTGAGACATTTGCTAAAATAGCTCCCGATGACTCCCGAAATAACCCAACATTGACAACAAATCCAAATGATGATGCCCATCCGATCAATATGATATGTAGCCATCTATGCTAGCTTCTGGCTTCTCACATACAGGAAGACACAGAAAGTTCAACATGGGGGCGAATAATCAAATAAACTTATCTGGTTGGCGATGAAACTTCCAAATCGGAGCACATTACTCCAATCACAGCTCGGGTGCCATTTGGATCCAAGGATCTGGTAAAGGTCTAGGTAGCTAGCAAGTCCAGAAAGTTCAAGATACTCCAGGCATGATATAGGCCTACAATGGCCTCTGTGTTTACCTATTGCGTGAAGTCAGACACAACACACACTACAGCGTGGGCACCGACCGTACTAGGGAAACAACAACAACAACATAGCACGATTCACCATCCTGCAGGCACATGGGTTGGCATCCAGACATCTTGGTAAGATAAATTAAAATGTCCAAATCATAACACAAACTTTTGACTGCAAATATTGTCATTTATGTCCTTCACAGAGCTCCCAAAATCACATATATTGTCCATTGAAGGGTGTAGATTCAAAATATGATATTTAAATGCAAAAACGAATTTTTACGTTTTGGTATACAACGCATAGGCGTGAAAAACGTATTATTGCGTCGTCGGTACTCAATGTGTTAACATAGCTCACCAGCTACCTTCGTCTTCCCTGCAGAGCAGCTAGCTCACCAGCTAATCCGATCTGCCACGTTGTGTTACCTACAGTATGGTTTCACCTCTGGAGCATACTTGAATGATTATCATCGACTTTCAAATCTTGTACCGAGATGCTGGTCTGACCAAGAAGACTACGAATAACGTTTCCCAATAATTTTTTAGTCCCAATAGAACGTCTCGGCTTAAAACACGTCACTGTCTTGAACATGCCTCTAGTCAGGGCCGTTGGAGCTGCTCAAAGTTGATTGCTACCCGACAAAGTGGGTGGAGATCCCGATTTCTCTGGAGCTCAGAGACGATATTTGTATTTCTAGTGGCCTGTCTAGAAGAAACGCCAAAGGTGCTGCGTCACTAGGAGGGCGTGGTGTGGCTAGGAGAAGACCCCTTCGTAGGGCAAGGAGAACAAGGAGCTGCGTCGTACTTGCCCCAACGGATGTGGGTATAACATTGCAGCGGCAGATCCACACCAGGAGTACACCATCTGCCCAAAGGTGTAGGCTTGGCTGGAAAAGTGGTGGGGACATTTCAATGGCAAATTGTCCGGATATGCTGTTTTTGCATTATATTTGTGAAAAAATGGTGAGGACAAGCTAGGTTCATCTCAAAAGTGGTATGGACATGTTCCCACCATCCCCCCCTGAAATTACGCCCCGTGCATCTGCCTGTATACGTGCCTGTCTCTTGCAGGGAGTGGATGTGGCTAGCTCCCAGAGTGCTTTGTAGTCGTGTTATGTTGATGGAGGACTTTGGGAAAAGGACCACAACGACCCAGGAGGAGACACCAAGTACCTCAGAGATATCTGACTGGAGCTGACTGGGGCTGGAGTACATGGAGGAGATCGGCATATGTACTTTATTGTCTTAAGTCTATGTAACAGGGTTAGCACAGAAATGTGAAATTGCTTTTGACCAGTCTCCAATGCAGTATGAAAACATACAGTATGAATAAGATATTGATAGTAACCAACACACACACACACACACACACACACACACACACACACACACACACACACACACACACACACACTTAATGTGTGTGCTTCTTCTCCCACCCAGCACCGATCTGGAAGATGAGAGGGGAGCGTCCCTCATCCCCCATATAGTGAGAAGTCGCCCTAGTCGACCGAAAAATAACTTATTTGAAAACAAGTGGAGGAAATCATATGCTAACAATGGCTCTAGCTTTCAATGTCAGCATTTTCATTTCTGGGGAGAGCCCCTGAGCTCATCTTCTAAGTGTGTATAATGTCTATAAATATATTACATTTATAAAACTTCCTCTCAAAAAACCCAATCTGAACCATGATCATATTTTGACATCTTACCATTCTTCACAGGATGTCAGTTTTTGATTAGTCATAAATGTTACCGCCCGTCAATGATGAGATGTCTCAGGGCTTTCACAAAATCAATGCTAAGGGAGATTACATTGACATCACAGATTTCCAAAAGCAGCAGTTGCTTTGAGATGTCTTTTCTGTGTGCGTGCGCGTGTGCGTGTGCGCATGCGGGCGCGCGCGCGTGTGTGTGCGTGCGTGCGTGTGTGTGTGTGTGTGTGTGTGAGAGTGTATAAGAAAGAAAGATAGAAAGAAAGAGAAAGAAAGAAAGAATGAATGAATGAAACAAACGAAGGAAGGAAGGAAGGAACAAACAAAAACAAGGACAATTGACAAAGGAAGAAAGAAGGAAAAGAAGAATAGAATAGCGGGAGGGAAAAAAACAGAAAATCAGACAAAAAGACAGGGAAGAAGACTGTGAAAAAAGACAGGAATACATGGCAGTCCAAGAGGCATGTTGAGGGAAGGTAGCCTACTGTGTGAGCCAAAGTCACATCCAGTGTTGCCAGATTGGGCGGGTGCCCGCCTAATTGGGCTACTTGGGATGAGTGTCTGCGGGTAAAAACGGGAAAAATTGGCCATTTCGGGGTTTTTTCAGCCATTTTGGGCCCATGGAAGTCAATGTAATTTGTTAAATTTGGGCGGACTTTAGCGCATTTTGGTGGTTTTTGAGAAACTTTTGGGCGGGATTTGATCAGACACATCTGGCAACACTGGTCACATCTGTGGCTGACTTGGGTGTGTTTAGCCTCCCCAACAGGAGGCACCTCCACAGCCATCACAACTACCACAACCTCCACAACCTCCGCCATCACTGCCTCCAGAACCATCATAGCCTCCACAGCCACCACAACCTCCATAGCCACCACAACCTCCACAGCCATCACAACTACCACAACCTCCACAGCCATCACAACTACCACAGCCACCACAACCTCCACAGCCATCACAACTACCACAACCTCCACAGCCACCACAACTACCACAACCTCCACAGCCACCACAACTACCACAACCTCCACAGCCATCACAACTACCACAACCTCCACAACCTCCGGCATCACTGCCTCCAGAACCATCATAACCTCCACAGCCACCACAACCTCCATAGTCACCACAACCTCCACAGCCATCACAACTACCACAGCCACCACAACTACCACAGCCACCACAACTACCACAACCTCCACAGCCACCACAACTACCACAACCTCCACAGCCATCACAACTACCACAACCTCCACAACCTCCGCCATCACCACCTCCACAGCCATCACAACTACCACAACCTCCACAACCTCCGCCATCACCACCTCCACAGCCACCACAACTACCACAACCATCACTGCCTCCACAACTACCACAGCCACCACAACCTCCGCCATCACATCCTCCACTGCCATCACAGCCATCACAGCCTCCACTGCCATCACAGCCACCACAACCTCCACAGCCACCACAACCTCCACAGCCATCACAACTACCACAGCCACCACAGCCACTACATCCTCCACAGTCACCACGACTACCACTGCCATCACAGCCTCCACATCCTCCATAACCTCCACAGTCATCCCAGCCTCCAATACCACAACCTCCACATCCTCCACAATCACCACAGCCACTGAAGCCTCCCCAGCCACCACAACCTCCACAGCTAGGCCTACCACATCCTTCTCAACCTCCACAACTAGGCCTACCACATTCTCCTCAACCTCCACAACTAGGCCTACCACATCCTTCTCGACCTCCACAACTAGGCCTACCACCTTCTCCTCAACCTCCACAACTAGGCCTACCACAGCCTCCACAACTAGGCCTACCACATCCTCCACATCCACCACGACTACAACCTCCATATCCTTCACAATCACCACAGCCACTAAAGCCTCCAAATCCACCACAACTAGGCCTACCACAGCCTCCACAACTTTCACAGCCACCACAACTACCACAAGCATCACAACCTCCACAACCTCCACAGTCACAACAGACACCACCACCACAGCCATCACTACCATCAGCCACTACAGTCTCCATAGCCATCACAGCCTCCGCCTCTGCCTAAACCTGGAGAGACTTCTGATAAGCCTGACAACAACAACAACAACGACAACAACAGACTGTGCCTCAGTCACACGCACGCATGCAGACACACGCACACACATTTGCAACATGCTCAAAGTCTTTTTAGTGTTTTTTGGGAATGTATGTGTAGTGTGTGTGTGTGTGTGTGTGTGTGTGTGTGTGTGTGTGTGTGTGTGTGTGTGTGTGTGTGTGTGTGTGTGTGTGTGTGTGTGTGTGTGTGTGTGTGTGTGTGGAGACACATGTACGGGGGTGTTTGATGATGGATGTGTGTGCACAAGTTTGTGTGTGTGTGTGTGTGTGTGTGTGTGTGTGTGTGTGTGTGTGTGTGTGTGTGTGTGTGTGTGTGTGTGTGTGTGTGCATATGTGTGTGCGTACGTTCACGCCCAGGTGTGTGTGTGTGTGCGTGCGTCCATGTGGGCATGCTTGTGTGTCTGCGTATATGCAGACCTGTGTGTGTGCGCGTGTGTTCGTGTGTGTACGCGCACACCCAGGTGTGTGTGTGTGTGTGCATGCGTCCATGTGTGCGTGCAAACCTCTGTCTGTGTGTGGGTGTGTGTGTGCCTGTGCGTGCGTGCGTGCATGTATGCCGGTGTGTGCGTGTGCCTGTGTGTATGTGCGTGTGTGTGTGTGTGGGGGGGTATGCGCGTGTCTGTGCACGTTCATGTATGTGTGTGTGCGTGTGCCTGTGTGTATGTGAGTGTGTGCATGTGTGTGCATGCATGTGTGCGCGCGTGTGTGCGTGTGCGTGCATGTATGCAAGTGTATGTATGCCAGTGTGCCCGCTGCTGGCTCCTGTGTTGTGTTGTGTGCGTGGAGGATCTAATAGTTTATGAATGCCAGGCAAGTTTTGCATTCTCCATGCGCCCTCCCCTCCACACATCAGTGCCTCAGGCTCATTCCAGTGTCTCTGCTACCGTACCACTGCTCTCGCCCGCCGCTACCCCTCCTTCTCCCGCCGCCGCTGCTGCCCTTCTGCTGTGCCAGGGCTTTCATGGTGCCAACGCGCTTCCACATCTATTTATCTATCCATCCATAAACACATTTTTGAAAAAAACGCACTTTCACTTACTGCACATGAAAGCGCCCCCCCCCCCTTTACACTTTACATTTCATGCTTGGCGTCTTGTCAGCCTGAGCCTATAACAGACAAGGCTGTATGTCGGTGAATCTGGCTCCGTGCACAGCACAAGGACACTTGGACAGCCCAACCAATAGCAGCCGGAATTGAGCTGGGACTTCAATTCCCAACTGTCTGTCTGTCTTGCCTTGCCTTGCCTTGCCTTGCCTTGCCTTGCCTTGCCTTGTCTCTCCTCGCCTCTCCTCTCCTTGGCTTGGCTGGGCTTCCCGCACCCCTGTGCATCTAACGGAACCGCATAACAATCAGACAGAGAAGGAGAAGGAAGTGAATTCTTCTGTGGTGGAGCAGCAGGCCTAAAATTTCAAGATTTTTCAAGGGAATTTCAAAGGGAGCGAATGAAAGGGAAGTGAAGTGCTTCCCAGTGTTCCAAAGGATGAACAAGATTTGATGTAATAATGTACGGTAAAGTGCTGTAATAATGTACAGTAATGTAGAGTAAGGTGCTGTGATAATAGACAGTAAGGTGCTGTAATAATATAATATACAGTAAGGTGCTGTAATAATATACAGTAAGATGCTGTAATAATGTACAGTAAGGTGATGTAATAATGTACAGTAAGGTGTAATAATGTAATATAGTAACACATTTTCAATAGCAATGCAGTTACTGTCTTTTTGCTTTGTAGGGTAGTACTGTGTCCAAACAAAATGCTCAGGGTATAATGCTGGTAGTGTATAGCAGCTGACTGGTTGTGAATGCGGTGGTGGGGGCGAGCAGCGAGAAGGGTACTCGGGTGGTGGTGACAGAGAGGGTGGGAGGGTGAGTGGTTGGGGGGGTGGCGGTTGGAAGAATGTTGAGTCATCAGATTGAACAGCTACTGAGAGTGTCTCAGAGGATATTTTTTTCCCTAAGATCCTTAGTCTGATGTTGGGCAAAACTGAATATATGAATATATGAGTTGGTTATCAAACTCCCCCTCACACCGCCTCCAAGAAATAGAAGGGTCTTTTTTAAAGCCTTCCCGTTCACGACACCATTTCTTTGTCTGCGCGAGAAATAGTATTAGCCTCTCTCTGCATTATTGTGTTGAGTGTCACTCTCTGTTACTGCTCTGACACGGTTTTTCACCTAAGAAACTGTTTTTAATTAAAAGTGTTTGCTCAATTTGCTACAGTATTGTCATAACATTTTGACACTGTGTGGTGGTGCTCTCCTAAGATGTGAAAACATTTCTCTGCTGCAGCAGATGAGAGTTTATGAGAGAGGATGGATTAGCCATAAGCTGGCCGGCTTTATCTGACATGGAAATCTGTACGCAGTAGCCTGTGTCTTCTCTCCATCCAATTATGGACTTCATTTCCAAAACACTCTTGACATTTGGCCTGCCAATTGTTTGAAATCATGTTGTAACATGCTTTTAAAAATGAAAAGCCTAAATAAGCCTTTGTGTGCCATAGTTCATCTCTGCTATTTAATTGAAAACATGATGATGAAAAAAAATGTGACCATGATGCATAGCTCACTTGCGTAAAGCATGGTACAGTATTATAGTTAAGCTAAAGCAGTCGCAGATACAGCTGAACTTAAGAATTTAAGTTCTTAAAATCATGCATACTAATGCAGTGATTGCCAGCAAGTGTTTTCTGACTTTTACTTTCCTCCCACCAAATTTCCCACAGTCAGCGTCAGTAACACTGAATATCTTATTGCCATGGCCTATACAAGCAGAATATCACATGGCAGTTGGTGTTGTGAAACAAAACCCATGGCAACGATATTTTATATATGGAAATGTTCACATCTCTTAACATTTTTAGAATACTGCAAAGCATGAATGGGTATTTTCACAAACACCACAAGAACGAAGGACCAAAAAAAATGGCACTGGGTGGGTCAGAGTCATTGATCTATCAATATGCATGTGTGTGCTTTATATGGGACTTTAAAAAGGGGGGAGACTGAGCTATGGTAAACTTCTTCAATCAAACCCCAGCCTATCCAATTACGCTGGCCTGTCAACCTTGCCACTCTCCTCCCAGTAAGCAGGGGGGATTTTTCACAATTTTGCCCTGTACGTATACCGTACGGTATGCTGCAGCAGCGGTGGCAGGGTGGTGGCGCCAGGGCTGGACTGGGGGGGAAATAAGGCCCGGGCACTCTTTTGTGTTTCTCTCCGGGCACTCTACTGCATTGAGGGAGCTCTGCCTCTGAGCTGGGAGTCATTGTGTTCAGCTGCGCCTGCCCTTCTCTGCAACCTCCTGTTTTTTTTTAATTAACTTTCAAATCTTTTCTCAGTCTCACCCTGTAATCTTGTCTCCCTTGTGTGACCCCTAAATAATAAAACACTTAAAACTGGAAAAAAATGTTTTGCATTTCTGAAAATAGGGGCCCATGAGGATACAGGGCCCACCGGGAAATGCCCGCTATGCCAGATGTCCAGTCCAGCCCTGGGGTGATGGTGGCGGCGTATATACCTCCCAGCATTTGTCACCTCCTGTCAGGCTGCCCGGCTGTGGAGTCAATGACCATGCTCCATCCATCCCTCACCAGCAGCAGGAAACCTCAACTAAATAGAAAAAAAGATGAACAGGGAGGAGAGAGAAAGAGAGAGAGAGAGAGAATTAGAGAAAAAGAGAAATTGAGAAATGGAGAGATGGAAAGAGTGAGGAAAAGGTATTTCTATGGAAGAGGCATGTTTATTTTCAAGAAATATAATTTTTATCTGCTTAAAGAAGGTTGTTTGAACGAAGACATAAATCCCTTTAGCATACAGCTTTGCAAGGAAATGGAAGTCATGCTTCACAGTTATGAAGCAGAAATAGACCTTTTTGTGAAATTTGTTGAGGAAGGTGTATATGTCATTGCTCACCTGAATGCACACAGTTGTACGTGTATAACCGGACACTGTAAGTCTGCTTTTGTAAAGCTGGAGGTGTGCCTTGATCATTACTCTGCTTTACTTTAAATGGTCAGAGATATATAGGCCCTATTTATATTTACATCATATTGCATTTGGCAGATGCTTTATAACTAAAGCGACTTACAAACGAGGACATAATCATACATCACTAGCAGATACAACAAGGTGTACAGGAAATATACAGAACAACAAGTGCAGATGCAAAGAAAGGGTACGGGGTTTTTTTTTGTAAAGTAGAGCACATGCGCACACACACCCCCATACATATCTCAAGCATTAGTCTAAGAGATAGTCACAAAAGAGAAGAGTCTTTACTAGCCTCTTGAAGGCGTATTTAGATTTTTTTGTGCCTTTATTTGACAGGGCAGTGTGAGATGGTGACCGAACGTGAGTGGGAGAGAGAGAGAGATGGGGGAGGATAGGGAAATGACCTCGAGACGGAATCGAACCCAGTTCCCTGTCGTAACAGTATACGGTCAGTGCCTTAGCCATTTCAGCTACGGCTATGTATGACCAGTGCCGCATGTAAACAAATTGACAATAACGCAGACTCGACTATACAGCCAAGGCCATAGTCAGAGATATTGATCGTCAAAGATGGTGAATAGGCATAAGGAATGTTCAATATTGTCAAATCACACTGACTTCGATATTGTCACTCTAACTCACTCACTCACTCACTCACTCAAAAGCACTCTCATTAGAAAGACTGGAGAAGATACATAATACTCATAGAATCTCTGCTCTCATTGTGAAATACGTGTAGCTCTGCGGAGGGAGCTCTGCTCTGGCTGGCTGTTATGAGCTAGGGAGGTGCAGCTGATATGAGCTCCGGTGGTCTTGTACCTTCACCAGACTGTCAAAACCATTCAACACAGGAGCCTGGCGGCGGTAATTGCTGAGTATTTCACATCCACAAGCTACGGTACTCTACTGTTGATTCATTAGGATCCACTGTTTAATTGCTAACTCTATTGCACTGTACCCATACTGAAATTGTTTGGTTTGATTGTTTGGTGATATTTGTATGTTGTTTGGAATCATAGCAGCGTGAATGGCAGACTTAACTTTCCTGAGTACTTGTTTTTGTTTATCTATACAAACAGGACATGTCTAGAAAGTGTCAAATCACCTCTTGTGAAGTGGCGAGAGCGCTCTTAAAGCATATCACCTTAGGGTTTCATTCAAAACCGTGCTGCTTTCAGTTTTTAAGCCAATTTGGAGGTAAACAATCCCGACTGTCTGTGTCTGAGTGTCTATATTTAAAAATGCAAGGGAAGGGGGAACTCGAACAGCAACAGGGGTAAGTTGGGCTATTTTCTGCAAGGCTTATGTCAAGAATCTGTCCATCAAGGTAAGTGAGTGCTTGACTTATCCTGACAGCATTTATTTTAATTGGTGGATATATACTGTAGAGCTCCAAAGAATGGGGAATTATGCTGAAGGTCTACCTGTACCTGTGATTGATCCTTTTTTACGCAGTAAGACAGCCTTTTTTACTTCAGGTTTTAAACAACTTTGGCCTGTTTTATGTTCAATTAAGAAACCACACATGTGTCCAGGAAATTAACTAAATATGGCAACTTAAACTAAAAATGGGTAGTATCATCACAGTAATGCACACCGTTCCGCCAGTGGAACACTGTAATAGTCAGTGAAAAGTGAAAGTGAAAAAGTGAAAGCCCATTGGGAAACTCCAACTCCCATTGTCATTGTGACACAGCACTCCACAGCACACAAGTGAACACTGCACACTGCACACAACGACATTGCATTTATGCCTCACCCGTGCAAGGGGGCAGCCCTCAGTGGCGCCCCATGGGGAGCAGTGCGGTGGGACGGTACCATGCTCAGGGTACCTCAGTCATGGAGGAGGATGGGGGAGAGCACTGGTTGATTACTCCCCCCACCGACCTGGCGGGTCGGGAGTCGAACCGGCAACCTCTGGGATGCAAGTCTGACGCCCTAACTGCTCACCCATGACTGCCTTACTATGGCACTACACTTCTATGGCATTAGGAGAGAGGCTTCAGTAATATAGCCATTGCCATTCTGATAACGGTGAATTTATATCAGGGGCCATGCGAGTTAAATTTTATCCTGGCCCCTTGGGACCTCTGGCCCCCTGAGCATAAGCCTGGTTAGCCCGTCCATTAATCCACTCCTGTGTATGCTACAGGGTTGATTTTCAGGGAAGCTGACAGGGGGGGACAAAGGGGTCACTTGTCCTGGGCCCAGGGAGAGATGGGCCCCAGAAATGGGTCCTCAATACATTGTTTGTATTGGATTTGGGGCCCTTTCAGAGGACTTTATCCCGGGCCCAGCCAAAGCTGTCAGCGGGGGCCCAGAAATGGGTCCGAAATACATTGTTTGTATCAGATTTGGGGCCCTTTCAGATGACTTTGTTCCTGGCCCAGCCAAAGCTGTCAGCGGCCCTGCTCTTAGTGGTCTTTCACTTATAACAGGGCCAAACAGAATCAGCCCACACAGCACTGTGGTTAACACAGGCCATGTGACTCAGTGATGGTAACTAGCTGGTAGCTGTGTGGAGCGAATACATTAGTAGTAAATGGGAATCACTTCTAAGCTTCTTGCTGGCTCTAGGGACTGTGCTGCTGACGTGGCCAAATAACCATTTAGCTCTGACCGCTGAGAGCTGCTGAGAGCTGCAGGTTCGACACGATGCCATGTATACAGCAAACAGCACACCACAGGTTACAGTCCATGGCTGAGCTCCATGGTAAAACAAACAGGTCTCTCTCTCTCTTTCTCTGCATGTCTTATTTTCTCTCTGTCCTTTTCTCTCCACTATCAACCTCTTCACACTTTCTCAGCATTCCATGTCAACACAATTATTGACTAATCAACAATGAATAAATGGATGGATGGATGGATGAATGAATGAATGAATAAATGGATGGATGGATGAATGAATGAATGAATGAATGGATGGATGAATGGATGGATGAATGAACGAACGGACGGACGGACGGACGGACGGGCGGATGGACGGATGGACGGACGGACGGACGGACGGGCGGGCGGGCGGGCGGGCGGGCGGGCGGGCGGGCGGATGGATGAATGGATGGATGGATGGATGGATGGATGAATGGATGGATGGATGGATGGATGGATGGATGGATGGATGAAATAAAAAGACTCTAAAATAAAACGAGATCCAAGAGTAAAGAAATCTTCCATCTCAAGTCCAGTATAGCTGTGCTTGTGATGCAGACAACGCCCGCCCACATGCCACAAAGCAGGGCTGGTCTGGGGGGAGAAATAGGGCCCGGGCACCTTTGGCTTAAAAGGGCCCCCCATTATTAGAGGTGCAGAACTGACACACCGGTGGGCCCCGCACCCTTGTGGGCCCCTATTTTCAGAAATGTTTAAATAATAATAATAATAATAATAATAATAATAATAATAATAATATTTTTTTAAAACATTTCTGAAAATAGGGGCCCTCGAGGGTCGTGGGCCCCCCCGGAAAATGCCCACTATGCCAGATGGCCAGTCCAGCCCTGCCACTGTACCGCCTCGTCTCCTCATGGATATGAGCGATAGGCCAACAACAACCCTTCAGATTCATTTACGCCCAGCTGGTCGCAAACACATCACTAGTGAGGGAAGGCTAGCAGGCGGTGACCACTAGTACCAGCAATCCATGGAGATGTCAACTATATACAACCCACCACAGTGACATCTTGATGAACAAATGTGTTATGATGACTTTGCAAATAGCTCGGCTGCAAATACGTCTTCTTAGCCAACTGCAAAAAAAAAAAAAGGTGATTTGTCTTCAGCCTGAGCGTAACCTATATGCCAGAAGCTTTAGTGTGGCGGGCGCTGACCCTGGATTTGTCAGCATGCAGGCAGCCCAAGAGCTATTTTGTCATGCAGTCAGACAGGCAGTTCAGCTCAGCTGGAGAACTGCCATTTACTCAAATGGGAGAGGCGGAATAGCACCAGTCACCAGGAGCTGTCATTCTCAGTCCTGTGGCGCATTTGTCAAACAATTCGTTGTCGGAGAGAGCAGAAGAATGTGTTTGAATGAACGAGGAAGAATCTGAGAAAGAAGAAGAAGAAGAAGGAGAAACACACACACACACAAACACACTCACACACGCAAGAACAAATTACAGTATGACAACATTACAATGACAGAAGGCATATTTCTTGCGCACGGCGGCCATGTGCCAAATCAACTCAATGTGAGGGCCGTTGTGTATGACGGCGTGCTTATGTGGCTACAACATGAAGAATAAAACACACACAGCAGCATAAATAAAATAATGAGACGTTTTCCATTCCAAGGAGAGCACATTACCTTATCTAGCCTAATGTTCTTGGCAAACGTTCTTGAGTCGACTGTGTGTGTGATGTTTATTCTCATTGCCTTATCTGGGCAGAAAAATCTGAAGCAACACATCATCCCTCTGGTACAGGCCTCCGGAAGATTGATTGAGTCCTTCCAACAACTTTATTTTCTTATTATCACTGTCCTGCTGGATGGGCCGCCCACATGTCATCTTTGTCACCCTGGCGGAGGGCAAGAAATTCATCTTACTGTACTGTACGGTGCTCTGCTCTGCGCAACCGGGACAGGCCTCCATATACACTAGCGATGCTTCCTTTCAGTGAGATTGAGTCTGCCATGCAGTATACTGTGAAAAAGGGCACATCTCTAGACACATACAGTATACCAGAGCATCATTGGCTTTATACATACAGTCAGGGTGCAATTTGTTGAAGAACCAGAAGGGGGGATAAGTTTCAGATTTTAAGCATTATCAATAGAGTTACATAGGCTACCGCAAATATTAAAATCCTGTAAGAAAAGTGGAGGTATCAAAACCAGAAGGGGGGACAATCCCCCCCATCCCCCCCCCACAAATCGCACCCTGCATATACTGTAGCCCTACATACATAGCTCTCTATACAACCATAGTACATAGGCTACTGCATAATATCTCCCCTTTAGTTAACCCATTAAAGCACAGTGTTATGTTACCAGAATGGCAATGACCGAGTCATAGTGCATTACTAAAGGCTCTGTGCCATGTCATAGTAATACTATGGTAGTTAACTTTTCAATGTCTATTACAGCGTGCCACAGGAGGTACGGCATGCATTATGGGGCTACAATTGGTTCTGCCCGCAATATGGAGAGAGGAATATCCCCATATCCCCCATACGACAATGATGGTAAACTTCCCTCTTGATGCCAGAAAGGGGTACACTACACTATATGCTTTTATCTACTGAGCTTGCAGCATCGTTTTGGCTTACTGTACAGACGTCCATTATTACACTGTCACCTCCACAACAGATGTTGTTCTTTGAATTCGTCCATGTGTGTGTCACACTGCTGACACACTGTTGTGCATCGACAATGACATTAGCACCATAGGTAATTTACCACTCACTGCTGGTTGGCAGAAGAGCTGAAGGGAAAAACTCTTGCGGCCAAACAGGCCTTTACACATAACTGCACCAGAAACATAGTGTGTAGGTAGGCCCTACAATTTATTTCCACATTTTTGAAGAATAAAATGACTTGCTCCAGCAGCACACCTCCAGCTTTCTTCCTTTTTGCAAACTGTTTCACGGCGTTCATGTGTGCAAACATGTATTTTTCAACTGGCTGTTTTTCTTCGGGTTTCAGTAAATGCACACCGTGTGAGGTGTGTATGCCGGACAATTAGACTCAACTTGGAAAGAATGGTCGTCGCACACCTTATTAAATGTAACTGCATGAAATTCCGAGTGTGCGACGACCATTCTTTTCAACTGGCATGTTTTGAAATCTCTCTGCATGTTCTATTAGGTCTTCACTCACTTATTGCGTCAGTCAACAGCCTTTCATGCTTTCTCTAACAGTCGGTTCAATTGATTTTTAGTTGCTTAAAATACAAGTATTGCAATCAATGTAACGTCTCTATGTCATCTTCTGTATTTCTGTATGTATGCTACTAGACACCTTAATTTCCCTCGGGATTAATAAATGATACTCTACTATCTACTCTCTACTCTAATCGTATCTTCATTTTAAAGCAAATATAGGCCTATAGCCTACCATGAATAGTAAATCCAGGACCAGATTCAGAAGGCAAAGAGGGAGAAGACTGACCTGCACGTCATCTGGCTTGACCTTGCCAACGCGTATGGATCAGTCCCGCACCAACTGATCAACTACGCCATGGACTTCTTTCACATGCCCACCTGTGTCAAGACCCTGGTAGCAGAGTATTTCAACAACCTGCAGATGTGCTTCTCCATACAAGACTTCACTACTGGGTGGCAACGGCTTGAAGTCGGAATCGCAATGGGATGTGCGATTTCTCCGATACTATTTGTAGCAGCATTTGAGATCATTCTCATCGGTGCAAGACAAATGGTCGGAGGGATCAAACTGCCAAATGGTCAGAGGCTTCCCCCACTAAGGAGCTACATGGACGACGTCACCTCCCTCCTTCAGACAGCAGCATGTACAGCAAGACTGCTGAAGAGGATGGACGAGCTGATGTTATGGGCCCGAATGAAGATCAAGCCATCCAAGTCTCGCAGCCTGTCACTTAAGAAAGGAGTCAGGAACGACTGCACCACCTTTCTTGTCGGAGGGGAGAAGATACCACTTCTTGCTGAGCAACCCATCAGAAGCCTGGGGAGGCAGTACACCGCGGAACTATCTGATAAACAGATGGGGAAGACCGTCATGAAACAGCTATGTGACGGCCTGGCAAGGATCGACCAAAGCCAACTCCCTGGGAAGTACAAGGTTTGGTGCTACCAGTTTACACTCTACCAGAGGGTAATGTGGCCCCTGAAAATGAGCGAGATCCCCTCATCAACCATGACTAAGATGAATGGGAAAGCCAACTCATTCATACGAAAGTGGTTGGGGTTGCCACGTTGCCTATCTGAAGCTGGCCTCTTCGGAAGAAATATGCTGCAACTACCACTGAAGTCACTACAGTTGGGCTACATGCAAGAGAAGGCCAGGTTGGTCCTTGAGCTTCGGGAGTCCACAGACAAGTCAGTCAAGAAGGCTAACGCCAGGGTCCTGACTGGCCGCAAGTGGAACGCCCAGACCGAGGTCGACCAAGCTGTAAGCCGGCTGCAGCACAAGGAAATCATGGGCAGAGTGCAGGTAGGTAGAGCGGGCCTAGGATGGGGAGATGCTCCTAGATTCTGGTACAAGGCCCACCGCAAGGAAAGGAAGGAGATGGTGGTGGCGGAGGTGACGAGGATGGAGGAAGACCACTACAAGATCAAGGCTGTGTCTCAGGGACGGCAGGGAAGCTGGACAACCTGGGAGGGTATCTCAAACAGGAACATCAGTTGGTCAGACGTGTGGAAGATCCCACAGGCAAGACTCAGCTTCCTTATACGCTCAACCTATTACACACTCCCCTGGCCTCTGAACCTACAGTGTAAACCAGTGGTTTGGAAATGAGGAATGTTGTGCACCATGTTGTCTCCAGTATATCTTGTCAGGCTGCAAAATCGGGCTATCACAAGGTCGCTACAGATCGTGCCACGACCAAGTCCTGAAAAAGCTAGCCGAGGTACTGGAGGAGTGCAGACAGGATAGCAGAATACCATCGCCGACAGAGGACCCCACCACCTTTGTCGCGGAAGGAGGGATCAGAAGTATCAGGCAAAGAGAAACATCAAGGCCCTTCAGTCCTGGCCAGGGGTGGAGTATGAAGGTCGACTTGGACAGGAAGCTTCTGTTTCCCACAGAGATTACCACCACATCTCTCCGCCCAGACATAGTGGCGTGGTCCACAAAGCCAAGAGCGGTGGCTCTCATTGAGCTCACCGTGCCAATGGAGGAAGGGATCGAGGCTGCCTTCGAGCGTAAAAAGGGCAAGTACTCTGAGCTGGCTCCTGAGTGCCGAGAGGCAAGTTGGAATACTACCATCTACCCAGTGGAGGTTGGATGCAGAGGCTTCGTGGGGTTGTCGACTATACGCCTCCTAAAGGACGTGGGAGTCACCGGAAGGAGG
>NC_085858.1:48883303-48888303 GCF_034702125.1 Engraulis encrasicolus | reverse complement strand
AGCCAGGCCACTGACAACGCTCCCCCCCCTCATCCCCACCACCATATCTGCGACTGAACATTCCACCTGCACTACTACATCTGTGACTGAACTTTCAACCTGCACTAACTCAAAACATACACATGCACACACACACACACACACACACACACACACACACACACACACACACACACACACACACACACACACACACACACACACACACACACACACACACACACACACACACACACACAAGCACACTGCACTTTCTGCACTAAACCCAAACATACACACACACTGACACACAACTCATACTCACACACATACACACACACACACACACACATACACAGGTACACACACACAGACGCACACCGCACTTTCTACCTGCACTAAACACACACACACACACACACACACACACACACACACACACACACACACACACACACACACGCACACAAAACACATACAAACACACACACACACACACATACTGCTGCTGGTGTATTTAATAAAAACCATTAAGACATACTGTCTATGTCCATGTATGAGTACTGTCTATGTCTATACTGTCTATGTCCTTACCTAGATTAGTCTATGTCTGCATGGGAGAGCAAGAAACGGAATTTCAAATTCTTTGTATGACCAGTGCATGTAAAGAAATTGACAATAAACTTGACTTGACTTGACTTGACTTGACAAAGATGATTTTCAGTTCAAGCCATTAAATACTTTTTTCCACTGCCAGTTTTCCACCCGGTATACAGCACGACTTGGCCGCCACTTTTTGCTCTTCGGTTGGTCACAACACAGCTTGACTCAGCTCGAAAACCAGCCGGCCGGCTGAAACGAACTGAGCCGGTCTTTCGCTTCCTACTTGCAGAATCCGTGTCAGCTTGTCCTCATCTGTGAATCAAAAAACAGTCATGGGCAGCCACTATCTCCAGCACCAGCAACTCTCTTGGAATGCTCTTTAGCTTAACACTGTATTACTTTGATGTGAAAATNAACATTGTAGTATCCAAATATGATGTTGCAGAAACTATTTATAGCCTACTACGATAGGAGAGATATCTGTTGGCCTTACCTCATATGATGTCAGCTAGCTTATGTAAATTAATGCTACGGGACAACACCAAAAACGCAACTACTCTGGGTAACACGGTTTGTAATGGAAGAACAAACTGGGTTGGTTTGACAGTCCCACTCAGCTCGACACGGTATGTACGGCACAGCTGGGTTGTATATGTGGAATAACGCCTAAAAGAGTCATTTCAGTATTACATCTCTTGTGCGATTTGTAAGCTTTATTCACCCCACACTTTCAAATACTTTTCAAATATGTTGAAAATGTTTTGACACTAACATGTGTACCCCAGTGTGTACCCAGTGGCGTGCACCAACATTTTGGAGGGCAGGTGCTTGAGGGGGGACGGAGGGCATGTGGAACTTCCAGCTGCCTTACTATATTATATTATATATATTATATCGGGGCATTATTATCAAACACTTTAAATCGCCAAGATTCTCTTGATGATAATGTCAACATGGACCACAGTACATTGTGACAAAAAAACGTCCAAAAAATGTAATTTCAAAAAGGGCATTTTTTTTCCTACAGCAGGGCAAAGGGGCAGGTGCTTTAGCACCACTTCGTCCCCATCTGTGTACAGTGCATGCATGACCGGCATTATGGTTTGAAATGCTGTCTGTGTCCTTAGAGCACCTCTGCTTCCTCTTTTCTCCTCGAAGGCACCTCTTTTTCCTTTTCAATTTGCCCTTTGTATGTTTGTGAGTGTGCACGTTGGAGGGGTGAGAGAGTCAGAGAGAAAGAGAGAGAAACAGTGTGTGTGTGTGTGTGTGTGTGTGTGTGTGTGTGTGTGTGTGTGTGTGTGTGTGTGTGTGTGTGTGTGTGTGTGTGTGTGTGTGAGAGAGAGAGAGAGAGAGAGAGAGAGAGAGAGAGAGAGAGAGAGAGAGAGAGAGAGAGAGAGAGAGAGAGAGAGAGAGAGAGAGAGAGAGAGAGGAGTGTGGATGTTTGCATGTATTTCTGTGTGTCATATATGATTCGGTCTCATACATGTAAACCATTTATACTAAATAAACTCCCATATGCAGAAAAGCAGATTTTAAGTGTCTTGAATGCCCAGATGGACTTGATGCTGCCTCTGCTGAATTAGACAGACAAATGTACCACACTAAGTGGTGCCATGAAGGGAATTTGTTCAGATTTTTTTCCTGGTTTGAACACGTTGGAATATGCAAAAGCACACAAGCTACGTCCAATTTGGCAGATTTCCCCTTAACCATAATGAATGTTTCGAGGTACAGGACATGTCATCTGTGCGTGCGCGCTTTATAAAAATGAGCACGTTTCATTTCATTTCGGCTAGAGTTAGGTGAGTTCTGCTGCTGCGGCAGGCTACCACACTTTCGCAATACTGTAGCCTTGCAAAACACAAACCCATTCCAGCCCCGGAGCAAATCCATTGCTATGGCAACCTCTTAAAGCAGAAGGTTGGCCGTCCTTACAGAACTTGCACGCGTGTCAGCTCCCATACAAAAATTACACGGCTGTTTTCCTCTGCCTCAAAGATCAATCAAACTAATGGTCTTAACCCAATGGGCTGTAGAAATCATATTATATTCCTCATAGGGCGTAACATATTAAATTACACTTAGGTCTGTGAGGATATGATACTTTTTTGCCGTTTCAGTGTAAGATGCTGATGGTGACATGCGATATAATGTGCAACACAGCTGATTATATCGGCAGTAGCTTCTTCTTGCATCACGGTGAGTTTAAAGCGGTGGTCTCCAAATGGCGGCCTGCGGGCCAGATCTGGCCCAGGCATGGCGAACATTTGGCCCGTCATGAGGTTGGAACAAATGAAAACATACATGTGTGCTACCTGTGGCCGGTCAGGCGATTTGTTTGACCCTCAGCCTCATTTGTGCTACATAATTGTGATGTTTGCTTGTGATGTTGGCTTGATTATGTCCTCTTTTGAAAGTTGCTTTGGTTAATTGTAATGTAATTTAATAACATAATTTGGCCCTTGGGTGAAATAATTGGAGATCACTGGTTTAAAGGGTGACAGGCCATTATCAAACCGAATGCACAAAGGAGGCAACAGTATTACAGTGTGTTACCTTTTTAATAGCCTGTATTTATATTGGGCTTTTTATGTATTTTAGGCTTTATTGAGATAGGGCATTCAAAGACGGTGACGGGAAATGAGAGGGGGGAGACACAGGAAATGGATCAGGAAATGACATCAGGTAAGAATCGAACCCGGGTGCCATGTAAGTGATTTGTTTATTGTTTTTATGTGTTTTTGATGACTTTACTTAATTATTTTATTTTATTGTACTTTTTAAAATGTTGATGTTAATGTTTAATGTTCTGTCAGGGACTACAGATGCAAACTAGCCTCAGGCTAACTCTGGTGCAATGCATGCAATGGCAACCTTTATGTTTTAATTGTACATGGTCCCAATAAACTGAATTGAATTGAATTGAATTGGCATAGTAATGGTACAGCACTTTAGCCCACAGTGACACAGTGCACCCCCCACAGAGTGTTACTTTTCAACTGACCACCAAAGGAAATAATCCGAACACTCTGTGCGACATTTCCCTTTAAACCTACTGGTGTTGAATTAATTTAGGATTATGTGCAGCAGCACATGTAATTCTGATTGATTTTTACATCTAATCATCATAATAGCGCAAGCTGGCTTTGCTGTAACATTTCAGGATGAATGGATTTTAATGGCATCATTGTTTTTTGCACATCAGAGGAAGAGGAGGAGGAAGAGGAGAGGGAATGGGAGGTGGGGGAAAAAATGGTTCAATTAAGATTTAGGAGTGTTTGCGAGCGTAATTCATTAGGTTGGTATTAAAACCTGTAGTTATGTTTCACGATTAATGATTTCCCATTAGAGCTTCAGTAGAAGTTATTCTGCAGAACTCTCCGGAACAACGGGAACGCACCCTTTTGGAGCGTGTGGCGGCCGGGTGACGGATGACACGGAGATGCTGCTACATCACCACTTCCTTCCTTCCTCTCACCATCTCCTCACCCACCCACACAAACGCACTCATACAGACACACACACACACACACACACACGCACGCACGCATTACGACTTCCTTCCTCTCCCCATCTCCTTGTCCTTACCCACACACACACACACACCCACACACCCACCTCCCACACACATACATACATGCACGTGCGCGTGCGCGTGCACGCGCGCACACACACACAGATGCATGCACGCACGCACACACAAACGCGCACACATATACGCACGCACACACACATGTGCACACACACACACACACACACACACACACACATGCACGCTCACACGCACGCACGCACACACACACACAAGGAGACAGGGGTGCAAAGTGGTCAGTCGTCCTGGGCTCAGAATTGGGACCCCCATTACATGGTATGTATTGAGAGAGGGGCCCTTTCAGATGATTTTGTCCCGGGCCTGGCCAAAGCTGTCAGCGGCCCTGCACTCACACACCCACACTTGCCCAGCCACACAAGCAAGCACACCAACAACAACCGACACCACCATGCACCACTGGTATGAGCTGTAGTATATTGTGATTGATTACCGTTGTTATGTACTCAGTAAGTGAAATGATATACGTGATACAAACTCAGATAGCAGATAGCAGGTGATGCATTTTACATGACATATTTTAGAGGACTTATAGCAGGTTAAAATGAAAAAAAAAAAAAAATGAGACAATCGGTTAATGTTTTTTCTTTTTTTTCTGCCCATGTCTGGTTGATCCTCAGTCAAGGATTAGTGACGCCCCAGCGAGCTTATGCTACACTCATCTGACATAGTGTCCATTAATTGGATGCCGCCGCAGCAGCCAGGTTTAACCGTTTGAAAGACGTAGTGGGCGAACAAAGGGAAACGAAATCCGGCAGACAGTCCTCTCATTCATTAAGGCAATAGCCCAATAGCCCAGGCAGGCTTC
>NC_085858.1:48805803-48878303 GCF_034702125.1 Engraulis encrasicolus | reverse complement strand
CAGTGTGGCCACCACAGGTACTACAACCGTAATCCCAATATCTGCCAGATATATATGGAGATATACAGACAAACACAAGCGGCAGAAAAAACACAAACTATGAGTGCACTGAACTGTGAAACATTATTACGAATTGAACTGATGTACATTGTTGTTCACCACCCCAGAAGAGGGTGATTATTGTTAATGCAAAATAGATTACCACAGACGAAAAATAATTCCTGTAACATACCACATGGTAGACTTTTAAAACTGACAAACGGCACGCTTAATTACAGAACATTGTAAATTGAGCAGCATACACAAAATGGTTAGCTGCTATGCGCTGCATTTCTGGAAACGAGTCGAAAAGTAGGCCTACCTGAGCACATTTTCAAGTGGAAAATGTCCACAAGGGGTGCTAAGGAGCTAAGAAATTAAATATGAAATAAAATATTTTCGAGGTTTCGAGGTAGGTAGTTAAGGTTATGGTTGGGGTTAAGGTCATGGTGTCAGTAGGCGTGGATACCAGAGAGGGTTTATAGAGGAGAGACCAAACTGACAGCTTCTTCCGGGTGGTACTGTTCACGAGGCGGCGATGTTCAAGCAGAGGAGAGCCGTCAGAATGAATGGGGGTCCTATGAAGCTCCACAATAGACGCAACTGATGTGTCGGATATGGAAGGACACTGGTTTTCATTTTGTTTTTCCTAAAGGAAGTGTAAATTACCCTTCCAAATGGCACTTGGTTTGATATTTTAAACTCACTGCATTTCTTAAAAAACACGCATTTTGTGCATGAATAACGTGAAACTCAATTACCCAGAATGCTGCACGTGAGCTCTCTACCCGGGTGAGTCTGGAAAACAAACATGGCGGCGACTCGCTTTGCTACCTTAACTTATTGGCTGCCTTCGACGTCGCTATGACGTCATTTCGAATAGTGACGCCCCCTGCCTTCGACGTCGTTCGCCGATAATTGCGTTTTTTTACAGCCAGGCCTCGAGGACGGTCTGACCTATCTTCTGTATAAATTTCAAGCCTCTAGGCATTTTCTAACTGTTCCTGTAGGTGGCAGAAGTGTCCTTAGGAACAGTCAAGGCAGGGCTTTAGTTCAGAACAAGAGGACATGTCAAGACAAAAACACCCCTTTTTTACTATTATAATATAATCTCAAAAGTAGCATAGCAAAATCATTTTTGAAAGTAAAGCACCTGTGACAGTAGTCTACTTTCTTGCCCTCTGATTTTAACACAGGTAGGCTACTGATTTTAGTGTCAGAGCCTGACCAAAAAAACCTTCCTCTCATGACCAAAATACAACCCCCTGTTGCTATCTAGCTAGAAGGCATTGTACCTAGCTTGCCCAAAATACACCATGAGATGATCTGTGTGGCAACCTTTCATTTTGGATAATGTGATCAGCCTACACAACATCAGGATGATGCTTACAAAATATCATCTAACAGGAGAATGCACGGGACTAGTGGTGATGTGTCACCTCAGTTGGGAAATGTTTGGCTATAAAGTTTGCTACGCTAGCTAGCTAGCACGAAATCGCTAACAACTTACAACTAAGCCTAAATAAAGGAGCCTTGGTAAGTCAACTATTTTTACTCATTCTACAGTTATTTTTTATGGATCTGTATAGTATGATCAGCTTACTGTATCATCAAAAAAGACAGGGGGGTTGCAGATTCTTGGAACAGAGTAGCCTTTGTGTCTGGTCAGATGCTTTCAGCTCACATGAGAAAGCATTGCACTTAGCCTCAGACCAGCTAGCCTTCACCACTCCAATCGGCTTGTGAAATGTTGGCTATGTGATCAGTACTTTATCAAAAGAAAATTCATTGAACAATATATGACAAGATCACTATAGCAGAACCATGATGACAGTAATCATCAATCTGCAAATTGTCCGCTCTGCCAAAGAAGCTGCAGTAAGCTACGCTAAGCGGAGCTGCCTGCCTACCTGCCTCCCGCTCCCCCACAAGACACAACACGGTACTATGGAGGAAATAAACCAGCTGTGATTCGTTCTCCAACGAGGGGAGAGAGAGAGCACAATCAGAGGGAGAGGGAGAGGGAGAGGGAGGGAGTTCCCGGAGTTAGGGGCACCTGCTGTCATGATCCATTCTGCGCGCCAGCAACTAAACCAAAACACCCTTGTTTTCGAGTCCACCCCCGTTATATTTCAGTATATTAGGTTGAAAAGGTCATACAAACGATCTTTTGTTCAGGCTACAGATGACAGAAGACTCTGTAATAGCATCTGATAGGTTTGGAGTTGTTAGGACGATGCCATTATGGGCAAAAACGTTTGCAGTTATAGTTCTACTTCAAATGGCGTTTTCTCAGCTTTTTGGCTAGAAAGCAGCATTTTGGCGAATTCCACTTAATTTCAACAGATGATTATGAAAGAACGGAAAGGGGTAGAGAGACACCGTTTTTTTCTGATGACAGATGAGCGTCTAATCTGTGTTTTGATAGGTATGGTGTTGACATAGACACAGAACTCAATTTTCTGTGAGCCTCCAAAAAACGCCCAAAATGCTGAAAAATCTCTGGCACTCCGAGGTACTCTTTTATGAAAATGGCTGGCAGCCAATGAGTTAATAATGTGTTAATCCGATGCTAGACTTCTTAACTGATGAAAATCGAAGGCAGAAATCAACATTGTAGTGTCTAAATATGAGGTCGATTGGTCTATTTGTGGCGTACATCACGATCGGCTGAGTTGTTGGCCTCACGTTTGTCAGTTAGCCTGTGGCTAGGCTACGTCTCGCCTACGCTAGCATCCGGTTTAGTTCCCTATTCACCAATCGGATTTCGTCATTTCCTTAGCTAGAAGCTAGTGAAGACTGACACTCAAATGTCAAAACTGTAAGAAACTAGACGGATATAACTCCCAGGTTACTGTGTTTTTAATTTTAACGTTTAATTTGCAGTCAGAGACGACCATAATGTGTTCAGGTTTCAGCTGCCATCGAGGACTTATTGTGGGTGATTAGCCCCAGCCCAATAGGGGAACCCCAATCTGCTCTGTCTGAACAGCGCCCCTAATGCAAATCCATTGAACTGCTGCCAAATTTTGTATAATGGGGCGAATAGGATGTGGAACGGCTATAGGTAGAACGTCTATGTGGATACTGAATGAATTGAAAATTAGCATAGCTGGTTGACATTTATCTCCTCAAAATGTGCTCTGAGGTACGTTTTCAGCCGGTTTGCAATAACGTTTTCATAAGTAGGCTACTTTGTGTCCTGCTATTGTCAACATACAAATCTACTACAGGCTTGGATTCAAGTCTGATCCCAGGTCATTTTCCAGTCTTTCCCCATCTCTCTCCAATTCGTTTCCTGTCTTTCTCTCTCAGTCAGTACCCCTTTGGATTCCTCTGGCACCAATTTTAATGTTTCAATCTCATAGCAAGTTACACTTAGTTTCATAGACTTATAATCTGTTCAGAAACATATTTAGATGTTTATAGACACTCCCCAACCTGTTCCTGTAGTCTGGGTTGTGTCAGACTCTGTAGGTGTCGTTTCAACAGGGGTTGTTGCTACTGTATGGAGAACACATCAAAACCATCTCAATCACAACACAAAAGTCTTCATTTATACATAACGCAAATGATAAGAGTAATACACTGTAAACAGCACTAATTTTAAAAACTCAGTGGATGACAGAGAAAGCAGGGGCCATCTGACTCAACTTAATGAAAAAAAACTACTGGACATGGTTGTGATGGTCCCCTAAAATTATGTTAGTTATTAAATATCCATGCCTTACATCATGTTTCAATATTGAACATTCAGGGATAAATCATTTGACAACTTAACTTTGTCAGTATCTGCAAATGGCATTCATATGAACACCCTGTAGTGAGCCATTTTTAGATTTTGAGAGAAATTGGACTCTTTACCCTTAGCGCAGAGCCTATGTTATAACCTTACAGTCACCAAAAACGGCTATGTCTTAATCTGTTACTTAAGGTTCTCTGTAAGGTCATACCAATGTTGTTATTATGTAGTTGAGTATTTTCTGCAAATAGACAAATAGGCCCATGCACGGCAACCTCATCTGCACTAAGAGGCTACAGGCTTGTTCTGAACCTTTGGAGTGTTCGCTCACAATGTGAACCTGCCCTAACCCATCCATCCATAAGCTTCGACTCGATTATCATTTCCCATACACGTTACATCTGAGTCTTGGGCGAGGCTACATCAGCCCTGTGCCAACCTAGCCAATCAAGCATTGTTAAATATAGCATTGTTAATTATAGCATATAACCAAGTTCACATACCTTCTGTTGTGTGAACCGAATCTACATCTTGGCCTTGTTCGTTTCTTGTGTCAGGCACTGAAAATGAGAATTATGATGGTAAGCCACTGATTATGCTGTTACGTTGGTTAATAATGATCAGTGTTGGGCAAGTGAATCAAATAAATGTGATACATTACTGGTTACATGTTACTGTCTTTTCAAAATAATCCCTTACATTACAATATTAATTATTTGCAATGTAAAATTGGCATAGCCTTACAGCATTGCAGCAAAAAAGTAATGCATTAGTAATTAATTACTTTTGTAATGTGTTACTTACTCCCAACCCTGATAGTTACTCAAGTCATTGTCAAGCACCATAACCTACTCTATGGTTTCAGGTAGGCAACATACTGCTGTGAAATTAATGAAAACAAACAATGCAAAATTCTATGGCCAACAAGCAATGGAAAAGATTGACATTTGTAGTGAAAATCAAGGATCTGGAACTGACTTGTGATGTGTGCATGCTATAAGGGGTGGGAAGGGAGGGGGGATATGCTATGACCTACATGTATTCATGTTTTGAGCAATGGATTGAATGTCTATTCATGTTTTTGTACAGTGAGACCAACGAAAAATGTCATGCTATCATGACAATAAAGTCTATATTCTATTCTATTCTTCTCTATTCTATTCTATTCTATTCTATTCTATTCTATTCTATTCTATTCTATTCTATTTTGCACAAGGCCATTTCTTATGGTTTCACTGGCAAGATGTGTGACCGTCTTTAATAGATATAAAACTCAACAAACTCTTTTGCGCTGCGCATGCTGAGAAACAGGAAGTATGGCATAGCCCGACACAGCCCTGCTGCAATATGAGTGGCACACACTGTTTCTGCAGGTCAGCATATAATTGGTTCTTGGTGGCAGAAGAGCTGAAACACATTGCAGACAGCCACCATCTTAGTGTCACTAAGTCAGCCCACACATCTCTATTGAGGGGATTTTTATATATATATAAAAAAAAATTCTAACTCAAGGCCACGTACAGTCGCATACACAGATGTGCATGTGTGACACACAGACAGGCAGGAAGACCCACACACCTCTTCACACACACGCAGGCACACACACACACACACACACACACACACACACACACACACACACACACACACACACACACACACACACACACACACACACACACACACACACACACACACACACACACACACACACACACAGGACCTGACTCTCACCAGATGGATGGGTTCCGCCTTCCTCCACCACATTCCATCTGGAGCTACGCCATAGGTGTAGGTTTCTGAAGTCGTGGTTTTATTTTTTTTAAATCCTTGCATGTGATTAGGGGAAATACTTGTCCGATCTTTTGGTAACACTTTACTTGACGCCGGTGTCATAAGCATGCCATTACAGTGTCATAACAGTGCCATAGCACAGTCATGCACGTGTCATAAACACTATGTCCATGTCATAAACATTTCATGACTGTTGGCCTTAAGTGACATTCGGTTATGGCATACATAACCCAAGGTTGTTTTTGCCATAACCGAATGTCACTTAAGGCCAACAGTCATGAAATGCTTATGACATGGACATAATGTTGACTTATCTATGACAGTTTCATGACACTATAATGACATGCTTACGATACCGGCGTCAAGTAAAGTGTTACTGATCTTTTTAATATGCTGCTACTTTAACTACTCAAAGATTTGGAAATACAGTTAAAATTACAGAATCAATGTTGATGAGTGACTGACTCTATGCGGGCCGCAATTGTCGCTGTTTCATTATTTTATTATTTTCCCAATTCTCCACTACGTTCAAATGTTGACTATGTCACATCTCTGAAAATCCTGTGTGCCTGCATGGTTCTTCTACATTTTGGTTTGGGAGCAGGGGGAATCCGAATGTCCTCTTGACCCTCGTGTGATTGTGGTCTGGTGGTCAGATCCAGGCTGCAACACACGCACGCACGCACGCACGCACGCACGCACACACACACACACGTGCACACACACACACACACACACACATGCACACACACACGCACGCACACACACACACACACACACACACACACACACACACACACACACACACACACACACACACACACACACACACACACTCACAAACATACACAAACACAGATGTAACATTTTAAGTCTACATACCATTTGTTGTGTGAAACCGAGGTCCTTCATGACCCTGGTTACCTACTGTAGGAAATGTGAACATATTTTGAGTCAGTCAGTCAGTTGAGAAAAATGGTTAGTAAGGAATCACTCCAGACATTTCCAGACCTCTTGCTCAATACTTTCAGCTCAGCAACATATTGAGTGAAATTAACGATCAACAAAAGCAGTTCAGCTCTTTAAGTGTAGAGTCATTTGCTAAACCTTCCCCGCGTCTCTCTCCCCGCTCATTTCCTGTCCCTCTGTAACTGTCCTCTCACAATAAAGGCATAAAAAGACAAAAAAACTAACGGTGTAGAGTGTTTTCTGGTCCTTCACCAACCTAGCTAATATCACATCCCCTCACTCTGTTTAGAGAGGTGTTGCTTCGCTGAGGGAGCGAGTGAGCGAGTGAGTGAGTGAGTGAGTGAGTGAGTGAGTGAGTGAGTGAGTGAGTGAGTGAGTGAGTGAGTGAGTGAGTGAGTGAGTGAGTGAGCGAGCGAGCGAGTGAGTGAGTGAGGGAGTGAATGAGTGAGTGAGTGAGTGAGTGAGTGAGTGAGTGAGTGAGTGAGTGAGTGAGTGAGTGAGTGAGTGAGTGAGTGAGTGAGTGAGTGAGTGGGGGTTGGCCCACTGAAACAAAAATAATTTCCCAGCGACTCCCCAGAGGAACCTGGATCACATTAATGAATCAATACATCAGAACTGAGCAGAGAGCAGAGAGCGAGCTCAGTCAGAAATCCTGACATGTCACACACACACACAGGAGAGAACACAGACTCTGCTCTTGGTAGCGGTAGGCCTATTTTTGGTGTTTTGTTATTATTGTTTTTAGCTTAATTTGTTTTGAATGTTGATAACCAACTGATTATAGGCTACACCATATTTCCCCATATTTCACTTCCTCTTTAAGATTCCATGAATATTTGGAAGAGGATTTTTTCTTTATGTTATTAGTTATTGACAAATAAATATCAGTTCATCAATGTAAACAAAGATGGCTCTGTATTGGCAGAACCATACCATATAGCAGTGGCTCTTAACCTAGGGTGTGGGCACCCCCAGGGGGTGCACCAGAGATTCCAGGGGGTGCACTGAATTTTGTTCGTGTTGAGGTTGTGACCAAAATTCTGCCTGGGAACATTTTAAATAGGTCACAAACCAAATGTAGTCATGTTTTGGTCCTCATTTGATGTCTTATGCCAGAATCATTAGTAATTAATCACTTAAATCATATTATACACGTATACTAGTGGTGTGGATCGGCACTGCCCTCACGATCCGATTCGATCACGATTCGGGAGGTAGAGATTCGATGCGATTCTATGCGATTCTATGTGATCCAATCCGATTCAATTCTACAATGCATTGCAATGCATTACATTTCTACTGAAAGCAAAGCAAATGTTTCATCAGTCATGATGAGGCAATACAAGTAGTCATATTCTGAGCAACAATTTATTGGCCGTTTTCTGCATCATTCTGTATCAGTCTGTATCAGTCTTGCAATGTTTTGAAGTGCTTTTATTTAATTTAACATTCATTTGCTCCCGAAATATCCATGGAAGTAATTGAACTAGGGGTGGGCATAGATTAATTTTTTTAATCTAGATTAATCTCACTGTAATTATGAAATTAATCTAGATTAATCTAGATTAATCTATATCAAAATGGCTCATTCAGAATAGGCACGATAGCGAAATAATGCCGAAAAAACCCTTGGGGTTTCTTAAGACAGATGGCGCATTAGACCAGAGCTCATCTTTTTTTCCAAAATGCATCTCATCTTCAAAAAATGGTCATGTTGATACTTGGAGATGAAAAAATCACAGCAATATGTATAAAGTGTGTCCAATATGTTAGGAAGCATTTACAGTTATAAGATAGGCTACTGAAATTTCAAAATGAACAGCGCTATAAGTTGTAGAGGCAAATACAGATAAATCTATCAAACATTTAGGCTATTTAAACAATATTACCTCAACAATTCAGCATTTCGTTTCTAATGGGGAGAGAGAGAGAGAGAGAGAGAGAGAGAGAGAGAGAGAGAGAGAGAGAGAGAGAGAGAATCTGCCACTGACTGTTAAAAGGAGCAGCGGCTCCTTTAAGAGAGGGAGGAGCTCTGCGCGTAGTAGGCACAGCAGCCCTCAGCAGAGCCAGGCTACTGGATATGCCTATCTAGAACCTACAGCACTGGTACACGGCGATTTGACAGTTGTTCTCAGAGTTAGAATGCCAGATGAGTTACAACTCGACATGAATTCAGTTTGCAAAAAAAAAAAGTCAAGCGCGACAACCGCGAGGTTTATTACCGTCGGACATGAGAATATCTCACTGAATCGCAAATGTGCGCGATTGCAACACAAAAATTCAGCGAGAGTAGATATTGACAGTTTCAGTTTGACAATCTTCAAAATGCATAGGACTATCACACGGAATGTTTTGCAATTATAGCACAGGCAAGATTTCTGGAAGTTGTTTATGTATTCTATGCAATGCGTGAGGAAATGTAGGCTATGTCGGGCTGGTAGCTACTCACGCACAATAATGTCTCTATGCTTCACCTCAAACAATAACGTCTCTTTAGTCTCTACCACTTATGAAAAAGCACTCAAACAACAACTACCACGGCAGAGGGATTAATGTTTTCAGCTGCAAACACTTCATATTTAGTAGGTCTGCTGAAACAACAGGTGGAGATAGGAGAAGCGACTGGAGCGCAGTCTAAAAGCGTCTGTCAATTAAGCATGGTGACGTGCATACCCAAACTCCAAACCTATATTTTAAGAATAGATTAACGTGCGATATTTTCTTTATCGCGCGACAAGAGTCTCACATTATCGCAGCACGTTAACGCAGATAACGGCCCACCACTAAATTGAACATTTAAAAAATTGCCGGATCGATTCTGGAACTTGCCGGATCGATTCTGGATCGCCCATGCCCCGCATTGGATTGCATCGCCGAATCGATCATTGTTGACACCACTAATGTATACCATGTAGAAGTTTGGCTTGGGGGTGCGCGGCTTGTCTTGGGCACAGGTAAGGGGGTGCTTGCACTGCTTTAAGAACCATTGCCATATAGAACACTATGTTGTGTGTGCTACAGTATGTGCCACGCAGGCTGATGAAGTTGAGGCTTTATATGGGCAGTGCAGTGCAGTGCACGCTAATAAAGTTGAGACTGTATGAGGTGGCTGAGTGCAGTGGATTCCCCAGGCTGTCCAGCCTGACAGGGGTGAGCCCTCATCATACTGCGGTGCCGGTGCGCACACTACTGAGTGGGAGGCAGCCAGGGCACCGTGGGACCGCCTGGCAGTCTGGAGGAAGCCTGCTACAGCCTTAACACATTATGGGCCCATCATTTCCATGCTACCAGGGCTGGACCTGCAGGCCATCGGGCATAGCGGGCGTTTCCCGGTGGACCCTGCACCCTCGCGAGCCCCTATTTTCAGAAATATTGAAAAAAAAAATATTTACATTTTTTTTTTTTTAATTAAAAATAGGGGCCCACGAGGGTGCAGGGCCCACCGGTGACTTAGTTCTGCGCCGCTAATTACTGTATGAGGGGGCCCTTTAAGTCAGAAGTGCCCGGGCCCTATTTCTACCCCAGTCCAGCCCTGCCTGCTACAGCCTTAACACATCATGGGCCAATCATTTCCTTTCGCTCAAGGACTACACTTAATTTCCCACACAATATCTACATATATACATATTTTAATGGGGTCATACCTTCCATTTGTTCAAGGGCAATACTTTGTTTTTTCACAATATAGGCCTACATACAAAAACAAATCTATTTACAATATTTGCCACGTGCACGCGGGAAAACATTGGGGATTCCTATGTAAAACTGTGATGCTAAATACGTGTATGATGTATGAAACAGCAACACATTTCATTGCTGAAGATGTGAAATATTAACACTGCCTTTTTGAAAGCATAAATCTGACACAGGTCGAATCACTGTCGCAACATTCAGAGATTATACATTCATAGCAATAACCAGCATCAGCAAACACACACACACGCACACGCAGACACACACACACACACACACACACACACACACACACACACACACACACACACACACACACACACACACACACACACACACACACACACACACACACACACACACACACACACACACACAGCTACTGTTTTAATTGCAAATAACCCATGCCAGCAAGTGTCAAGGGCACCCAAAAATCATTGCGGTATAGAGGGAACCACTAAAGGCAGGTTAATTTCCAAAGTATTGCATCAGTAGTGAAAAGTCCTGTTTCAACCTGTTTCAATGCAGCGATCGGTTTGCAGTGGAGGGGAAAAAACCCAGCAGTGTTACTTGCGAATGCACACAGCTTGTTAGAAAACATTGTGCATTTAATATCACTGTAATTGAACATTGTTTAGGTCCCCTTGCTGGTTAATTTCCCCGCTACATATTGTTTGGTTCATTGTGCTGACAACGCTGAAATGATACCCCCCACTTGGTAATAGGGCCAGAGATCCCTCACAGCAGGGCGCTACGGGGTTTTTACTGTAGCGGTGTGTCATTGATTACCCCTTCGTCTCACATCACAACGCTACAAACCAGGGCTGGACTAGTCTTCAGCATAGCGGGCATTTCCCGGTGGGCCCTTTTTTTATCATTTCTGAAAATAGGGGCCCATGAGGGTGCGGGGCCCACCGGTGAGTCAGTTCTGCGTCGCCAATTATGAGGGGGGGGGCCTTTAAGCCAAAAGTGCCCGGGCCCTATCTCTCCCCCAGTCCAGCCCTGCTACAAACTATGGGGAAATCCCTAATGCGGCGTCTGCAGAAGTGCTGACGGATAGAAAAACAAGGGACAGTGAAGTCTCAACATGTCCGCAGCGCAGGACACATCCTCCCTCCTCAGTACACACACAAACACATGCATGCACGTACTGTACACACGCAAGCTTGCGCATGTGGACATGCACACACACACACACACACACGCATGGACACGCGCACGCACACACACACACACACTCCTCTGCACTTCTTGGTATATTGACAAAGAGGGCCAATCTCACAGACTTATTGGGAACTTGCATTAAGCTCTGAGTTTGTGCTTGTTAGGTTGGTTTGTGGATCTTCCGAGAGGGAGAGAGACAGACAGAAGAGGGGGAGGTCTTCACAGACAGAGAGCAAAAGAGAAAGTATGGGTCTAATAAATAATAAATGACTGCTGATGGAGGTGCCGTGAAGAACATCAGCATTCATTTAAAACGTGAATGTATGCGATTAGGAATATGGTACTCACATGATTCCGCAATGGTTAAGGATGTGCTGACTGTCTTCCCGCCGTGGTGATGAACGGTGCACGTGATTGGTTGTTTTGCATCGCCGATGCGGATTCTCCTGCGGGAGGTCAGCTTGTGTTGCCCATCCTTCAGCTCCTCTGATTGGCTGTCGTCGATCATGTCGCCGGTGATGCTCCAGGTAAAGGCGGGAGGGTGAGAGGGGCAAGAATGGACCACGGAACAGGAAACATTTACCCTATCTTCTCCGTGCCTCACCCATTTCACCACTGGACGCTCAGCCTCCGCTTTATATTAAAAGAAATACAGAACCGTGACAGACCTTCAAACACTGGCTACGTTTACATGACGTTTTTTTTTTATTCCGAATTAATAATACAGAATTAAATAGTTCCATCAGAGTTTACTTTGATCTTTCATTTAATTCTGAATTGTGAAGTGTTTACATGACGTTTTCGGAATTAAGCTTTATTCACAATTTAAATGACTTAAATCTGAATTAAATGTCTCATGTAAACGTAGCCACTGTGGTATTTCACGTAATGCTCAATGTGTTTTACAGTGAATGCATAGGATACAATAAAGATACTTTTGTCACACATGTTGCAAAAGTTTGTTTGCATAAACAAATTCAAAGACCTTTAGTTGACCGCCAAGGTCAAACTGAGAACACATCCACTGTGTGTGTGTGTGTGTGTGTGTGTGTGTGTGTGTGTGTGTGTGTGTGTGTGTGTGTGTGTGTGTGTGTGTGTGTGTGTGTGTGTGTGTGTGTGTGTGTGTGTGTGTGTGTGTGCGCGTGCGCGCGTGCGCGCGTGTGTCTGTGTCTGTGTCTGTGTGTGTATGTGTGTGTGTGTGTGTGTGTGTGTGTGTGTGTGTGTGTGTGTGTGTGTGTGTGTGTGTGTGTGTGTGTGTGTGTGTGTGTGTGTGTGTGTGTGTGTGTGTGTGCTTGCGTGTGTGTGCATGCCTGTGTCTGTGTCTGTGTCTGTGTCTGTGTCTGTGTCTGTGTCTGTGTCTGTGTATGTGTGTGTGTGTGTGTGTGTGTGTGTGTGTGTGTGCGTGCGTGAGTGCATGCATGTGTGTGTGTGTTTGAGGAGGAGGGATCACACGTTATGTCACTTCTCAATACAACGCCATAGACAAAGCCGCATAAGTTGTACTCAAAAGGAATTAATTTTGGGTAACAAACCTTTCACAGAAATACTTGCTGCTTTCTTAATGAAGGAATATTTGTCTTTGTCATGGTTGAACTCGATTCGGAAGACATATAAATTAGTAGCATCGTTTTTTGTTACATGGTTTATCTGAAGTGAGCAATTCTTCTCGTTGTCACGTCGTCCAGGCAGTAGTGTGCGATCTTTGAAATTTTCGTCAACTTTATATGAGTCGCCATCATGGTAAACCACAGGAGCAGTCGGTTTCCGCCGGATTTCGTCTCCTACAGGCTGCTGGTACCAAACTGCATAGTTGGATAAGCTATTTAAGCTAGCAGGGTGATCATATGTGCAGGGAATCACAACACAGGATCCTTCCAGTGCAATTACAGACTTGGGAATGGTTGCTGTCCATTCATCAGCACACAGCACGATGGAACCTGCAAAGAAAACATGATACATGTAAAAGAAATGATGTGATGAAATAAAACCAAGGAGGTCTGTATCATTACTTACTGTATCATTGAATAAAACAGATGCTTGTCAGATCACTCTGTGTGTAGGAGGTCATGCAATACGTAGGCTACAGTTATTAGAAATACCCCAAACCCAAGAGCTGAAAATGTTCTGTTGAGAGACAGATTGTGTCTGCCCCAGGATATGCTTGATGAATCACATGCCTGTGCGTACATATTTCATGCACGAACGTGTTACCATGTGTATGTCTATTGTGCGTATATTAGTAGGCCTACACCTGACACAAGGCACACAGACGCATGCGCACATGATACCTCCAGTATTGTGTGTGGTGCTTTGATAGCTCTTCCGAAAGTATGTGCACTTGTTCACATGCATTTGCGCACCTAACTTGTCACACATCAAGCATGGCCCAAGCCTTATTCTCTGATATTGAAATGCTAAAACATGAGTCTCAATGCAGAGGTTCATGTTGACTCTGTATCATCCCTCACTCAAAAATAAATTACTGCCCAATTTTGTTGCAAATGATAAACCGTGTTTGATCATTTCGGCTGGAGACCGGGGAGACTTTTTTGAGTATTAGTGTAATCACTCTAGATCAAGGGTTTCCAAAGTGGGGGCAGGGGACCCCTGGGGGGCCACAGGGAGATGCTAGGGGGGGCTGCAACAGGTTGGCAGGAAAAGTATAGCACAACAAAATAAATAATTGAATAAACCAAATAACTAATATGAAATAAAATAAGCCAAAAATAAGGTCAACAAGATTCCCATTACTTACGTAAGAACAGCATGATAACTATTTATTGCATCTCTGAACATTATACTACAATCGTAATTTTTTGGGACACTGCCTCACAGGCCTAGACTATGGTTGTGCAAGGGGTTGCATAGGAAAAAATAGTATGGCACGACCCATGTAAGGGGGACCTTGGCTGGAATCTACCGGTATATGGGGGGCCTTATCATGGTAATATTTGGAAACCCCTGCTTTAGCTTGTGTCTGATAGGAGAAAAAAACTAGATGTGGCAGCCATCCTCTGCTCTCTCCTAAATTGTGCTACAGCATACTGTTATATTGTAAAGAGTCATCTACAAGGCCTAACATTTAACTTGAAGTCAACTTTCTTCACAATAGACTCATCATAAAATCAATTGATGAACTTAATCAGGTTGACTATCCATTAACCTTCAACAAGTATGACGGCTGAAGTCCAGATTAGAAATGACACCAAGTATTTAGCTTTAGAGACAAAACAAAGACAGGCTCGTACCTTGAAATTGCAGAATATTGAAGATGAGAAGTAGCATGGTGCAGTATCTGCCCATCGCCACTCACTGTTGAAAACCCTGGAGGACACACAGAAGGATTGTGTAGGCCAGTGTTTCTCAAACTTTTCGTGCCATTCCCCTCTTCAGAGGAAAGGTGTCTGTCTGCGCCCCCCTCGAGCAAAATGGTTACGAAAATACAAATAAATAGGACTTCATAAAGTTTATTACAGCCTAATATACACATATATGGCCTATGATGTTCTCTAAATATTAGTGAATAAATTAATGAATATATGGTGATTGTAAAGTTAATGTGTTGACTTAATGGCAAAGCAGAAAATTATTAAAGAAGAAAAACTTTCTGACTTCACGCGCCCCCCCTCCAATACCTCCGCGCCCCCCTGGGGGGGCTTCCGCCCCACTTTGAGAAACATTGGTGTAGGCTAATAAAGAGAATCATACTCAAAGATGAAGACTACTTTACTGTCATCTTACTATTAGTTTCTTAGTATTCCCATTTCCCGACCTCATACATGCATCAGCCACAAAACATAGAAAGACTGATAAAAGCATTATAAAGTGCTGTTGCAAAGGAAAAGAAGTCTGCAAGAATATGGCTACATTATTTGTCAATAACACGTGGAGAAGTAGCTCGTCAAAAATGCCATCATAACCACAATCGAATCGACCACAATCATGTCTTGTTTTGAAGCTTGAACTAATCACCGTCTCTTGCCTCCTTTCTAAACGCACCACTCTGGCTGAACAGCTGGTTACAGTATTACGTGTAGAGGATGTCCACATACCCTACCACCCTCTGTTGCACTCACACTTACTCACCCCATGTCATTTAACAACACACAAGTCAGACTTTCACTATGAGGATCATAATAAAATTGTATTTTCTGCAGACTTAAAGACTGTCAGAAGTGTATAACACATATGGTATATTATATCTCAGGCCCTCAAATAACAAAATAATAAATAAAATATAATACATACATTAGGCTACATATAGACCAGTGATTCTCAAACTTATTTGAGCCAACGCCCCCTGTACCTCAGTATAAGTACTAAAAGTATTAAAGTATTAAAAAATAAAATAGACTAATGCCCCACGATGGCAACTAAGCAACTCTCAGCTGTATCTTTCACATCCCCCCTACGGCACCCCAACGCACCCTGAGGGGCTGTAGAGCCCCCTTTGAGAAACACTAATATAGACCTATATACAATGTGTTAAGGCATGGCCCCTGTTATAAATTTGCTGAATTACCAGAATTACAATGACCAAGGTGGAGCACACACAGCAAAGTCTTTTCAGTGGTGGAGCAATATCCACTATGAGGCTACAGCATTACAAAACCAAAATCATATCACAAATACATTTCATACATCCCATGCTTATTCATGTGTGCTCATGAAACTGTTATGGTACAAAATAGAAAATACAGTCCTTGTGGATTTCAGAATGAATGAATATCTACTGTGGCATAAAATATGCTCTGCTTAGGCCACAAGCTCAGTGCAATACAATGCTGCTTTTCTGATTGTCTGGATGAAGAAAATTATGCATTGACCCTGAAGAAACATTAAACCTGTACGGGGAAAACATCCAGGAAATCGATTACATTCAGAGCAATATAATCATGGCAGTGGCCATATTTTGCTTTGTAAAGTTTTTATTGTTATCATTACTATTATTATTATTATTATTATTATTATTATTAATAATAATAATAATAATATAATAATATAATAATAATATTATCATTAGTAGTAGTAGTAGTAGTAATAGTAGTAGTAGTGGTAGTAGCAAAGATTCTCTATTCTAATCACAAGTCATAAGTGAAACAGGAAGGAACGTCGAGCTGGCCGTCTCTGCATTTAAACCGTCTCTGGTAGTAGCAGTAGTAGTAGTATTAATAGGCTAATAGTAATAATAAAAATAATTTTACCCTTTTCTAACCACAACATAATAATATATACTATAATCTGCCATTTTATACCAAACGTGTACCTACCGTATACTCTCTGTGCCTGTGTACGTGTCTCAACTAATAAGAGAAAAACATAACGTGTGAAGATATGAGCAACAGTTATGACACTTTTAAAACATCCTCCCTTCCGTTCTCACTTATGCAGGGGTGTCGTTCAGGGGGGTAAAGTGTGACTGAGTGACCAGGGCCCCATGTATTTAGGCGGCCCACACACAAATCGAATTATGAAGATATGAGGGTCCATTGGAGCTGATTGTACATAGGGCCCAAAATTTGCTGCTACGCCACTGCACTTATGTCTTAGACTAAGGCTAGATAACAGTTACGACCAAATTGGTCTATACCGTATTTGGCCAACAACAGCTTATACCATATTTAGTCAATAGGGTGATGAAGCAGCTTATGAGTTATAAAGCATTACCAACTATTGCACCAGCTCTAAACCTTTCATAAACCACCCACTGGAGTCATTTGAAATAGCACAGAGTATGTTACCAATAAAGAGTTAAGATGCTACGTAAATCCTCTAAATCCACTTGACCACTTTTTGAGAAAAAGGCCATTTTTGATCTTACCTGACTCCTGCCCTCGCGTGTAGCCTAGTTGCTGAACGCAGCCAGATGATGTAAATCAGGTTATTTTTTTAAGCAGTTATTCCTATGGAAGCCTACTTTTATTTTATTCACCCTATTAGCTAGTAGCTGAAGTGGGAGCCACATTAGCCTACTTTTTTTTCTTTTTTTTTGTGTGCCTTGACTACAAAAACCTCTAAATCCATTTTTCCCTTCAAAACCACCAAAGATACAAATGGAAACATTTCAAATTGTGATGCTTAACTGTATGGTGTGGTTGTGATATGCTGTTGGTGTGGTTTTTAAAATGGAGCCTATTATGGCCTAATCACGCCATATTTTACTGATATTTCCCTTCATAAAGGAATGCAGAAGGGCTATACTTCAGCAATAAGCCACGAGAGGCTGTGGGTTGCGATCAATTTACAACGAGTAAGGGGAGTGGACGTGAACGTCCCCTTACCCATTGTAAATCAAGCACAACCCACGACCTCAAGTGGCTTATTGCTTATCTAACACTGTTACACTTAATCGCTGACCGAATTTCTTTTTAAAAACTTTAATAACAATTCCTTTGCCCAGCATCGTTCAGTTGACAAGTTGAGGAAGTGATTGGTTACCCCGGCAACCACTACTGGGCATGCGTGCCTTCGTCGCACTGACAGACACACACTTAGCTACAAAAGTTAGCAAGGGCCGATAAACACCGCAGGAATGAAATGTCTTTGCAATCACACTGATACCCCAACCACAGATGGTGCAAAGATGAGCTCTTCTTGCAGACCCCCTACCCCAGGGTTGGGCAATTGTTTTGGCCTGAGGGCCACATTGGGTGTAGAATATGGATCGTAGGGCCAGATGTTGTAGACAACATGCCTGTGCCAATAATAAGAAAATACTGTAATGTAGGCTACACTGACATAACTTGTTGGTGATTTCACTCATGGACATTGCAATATTTAGATGACCTCGATTAATCTCACACCTGCAACACCCTTTCCTTTTTCTAGAATGTTAGGTGTGAGTGTACTTTGGATTTGAAAAGGCTTTGTGGGCCACATGAAATGACTCAGTGGGCCGCATGTGGCCCCCGGGCCTGAGTTTGCCCATCTCTGCCCTACCCCAACATATTCTCATTACCAACTTAGACGGGCCGTATCTAACTTAGTAGCCTACAGTACAATATAGAAATATGATGCAAACAACATGAATATCTAAGCATTAAATAAATACAACAGTCAAGAAGGGCAAATGTTTAAATCAGTAACATTAACAACAACCTAACAACAACAAATAAATAGAATAACTATATCAGTGGGCTCCATATAGATATTTTACTCACAGTGGAGCGTGTTTTTTCAGTTTTTTTGTCCCACCAACATGTCTTATTTCCATAACTAGATGTAGACAGAATTCACACTCATTTCTCCTGGGGATGAAGGCATTTACGTACCAGTAGAGGGTTTGGCATCTGAAATTTTCAAATATATACGGAAACTTCAAAAGCACTGTTGCATTTATTTGGTATCTCTACTAAACAAAATTATAAGTGAGGATCTCGTCGCTTCAGCTAATGTTTGGTCCATCAGCAATGCTATTTGCAGGCTTCAGTGAAGTGCATTATTAAACAATGTGTGTTGCAGTGACCAGGAGAAGGCGATGTGTGGAGAATTCCAATTGGCAGCAAGCAAGTATTGGTAGGATTCAAAGAAGTCTTCAAAATAAGATGAGGCGGGGGGTGGGGGTGGGGGGGGGGGGTAGACGGATGGAGGATGCAGCTTCAGGGTAAGATGGCGGCCGGCCTCCTGAAATCCTTGTATGAGTACGTGGGGGAGGTCTCTGACTATCCCCTCGTTCTCATGAAAGGAGATAAAGGAAGCTTCTTTTTTTTTGGGCCGGTAATGAAAAAAGCAGCAAGTGTCATCCATGCACTTCAAGACCTGCTGCGGATAAGACTCCGTCTCAGTGTGGTGTGGGGTGTGTGTGTGTGTGTGTGTGTGTTCGTGCTCACACTGCAAAGTGTGAAGCGGGGAAAAAAAACTTCAGTTTCAGTCAGGCTTTGTTTTAATCCCACATACCTACAATGCCATAATATACCAATCAAACCTCCCAAAAAAACACACAAAAAAATCAGACAGTTACAAAAGCGAAGACATTGTCATTGTGTTGTTGTCGGTAATACTATGTGGTGGTGACATGATTGCAGGTGTGACCCCTCGACATGTTGGAGAAGCAACTCCTGTCTTGCCGCTCTCCTGGGGAGAGAGGAATCAGGAGCAAGATGGACTAACTGCTGTGGAGAGGGGTGAGAAGCACAACCCCCTTGGTTAGGGGTTTTTACGGTGTCTGGCTTGCTTTTGTCTTTGTCTTTCTCTTTCATGTGTATTTTGTATTCAATGTAAAGCACTTGGATACTCCATGCGCTATGTAAATGCAGTCTTTTCCATTTCTTTTTTAAAAGATTTTTTTGGTCTTTTACAACATTATTGACGACAGGAGAGTTTGAGATGTGGACAGGAAGCGAATGGGGAGAGAGACGGGGAGTGGACCCGGGCCGGGAATCAAACCCGAGTCGGCCGCATGTCAGACGAGTGCCCCCCCGGTTGGCCACGGAAGGGCCACAGTCTGTTCCATTTCCCCATTCACCAAACAGGGAGACTGTGCTGTATTGATTGAGGTTGGCCGAGTGTTGTTTGATTTCAATGAGGCCAATGAAGTTCCGGCCGTGATGATAGTTCCTCCATCCTACTGTTTGGTAATTTGAGACACAGGATTTGTACCAGCCATTTCATCTTCCAATCAGAAGACTTGATAGATCGATCAAAGTCAGTTTCCTGATTGTAAGACGGCTTTGATGTGGGGGTTTGAGGTTAATTAAAATGTTCTATGATTTCCATTATAATGTTTCATCATTTGTCATGATGGTAGATGAATTCAAATCAACATAACAGTGTCTTTTGCTGGCCCCATATCTTCAGGTCAGTGAGTCTCTTGGATTTCATGTCTGTATCAGATACTTTGCGAGCACTGCAGTGTCATAAAACAGAGCATGGTGGTGATTGCTTTTCCCCTTCTCGTTCCAGAATTGGGTTTGCATTTCAAGATGGCATAATGTCTGCTCAATTTCAGCCAAATTGGGCCTTGTGTGTGTCACCATTTGTTTGGAATAAACCACATAACAATGTTCAAAAAGCACAGCATTTCCTACGCCCATGCAACTGGAACTAAATCATTCTTTGTATCACAATGGCTATAACCATGTTGTGTAGTAGTTCTGGTGATCAGATTAAACTGTTGACTGGTGATTGAATTAAATCGGTTGCTATAAAATTCTATGATTTGACTGAATTGGATTGAATATGATGCTGCTGTAAAACAGTGTCCGCATATTAGACTAGAGCAGGACTAGAGCGATCAAGGCTATCAAAGATTGTGCTTTGTTTATTAGGCAAAGAAAATAACAGAGAACACAAGCTTGTGCTTCATGAGCAGCTTGACGATAAAAAACACAGTTTATCCAAAAAGGGACTAAAAACATTGACGTCGCAGAGCTGCTGCAAGCAGAGGCGGACCTTCCATTAGGCAAACCTAGGCAATTGCCTAGGGCCCAGACCAAATTTGTACTCGTTAGTGGCCCTAACTGTCACAACAGTAGCGATAAACACACAAAAATAGGCTGGATCTTAATTTGTAAAGTAATCATAAGTATATATATGATATGAGACAAAACAAAGCACAAAAACACAGAATTTAATGTCTATATAATGACTTTTGAGGGCCCCATGTTGATATTTTGTCTTGGGGCCCGAAAACGGCTAGATCCACCCCTGGCTGCAGGATAGTGTACTAATACACAAGTGCCATATATGTATGAGCATCAACCCATACTTTGAACCATGCCTGGCTGGGTCGTTTCCCAACCCCTTCTCCATCTCTCTCACCCACTTCCTTCCTGTCTCTCTCTATTCGCTGTGCTATCTGAATAACAAAGACGTAAAAAAAACTCATAGAAACAGAGAGGTAGTACTGGTAGAACAAGGTCTGATTCGAAAAGCATGGGGAGACCAAACGCAGGAAGATCTTGAAGACCAAACTCTGTGTGATTACCTGAGATTAAGACGAGGAGATGTGGAATGTAAGAAAGTGAGTTTGAGCGGCATTTCTGGCGAGAAACGCCAGAGAACAGACGGGGCAGGTCACGGGGGAGTTAAACTGTACCTCCTGCCTCAGAACAGGCGGCAGCCAGACAGACAGCGAGGGGGAACAGGGCTGTTGAGCAGGCTAAAGGGTTGAACAGGTGTTCATAATTAGCAATCAGGGGAGCAGCGAGAGTGCCGTGCCGATGGGGGAAGAGTTAGCTAGCTGTGGGGGCCAGAGAGGGGTGTGGCCGTCTGGGAGTTGGCACAGACGTGCCAGTGGAGGGAAAGTTCATAGTAAATAAAAAAAAATAGTGTTGATTCAACACTTAAAGAGTACTGTAGGACCCAATATAGTCTGGAATACGTTACGTATATCAACTTTGGGATATATTAACACTGCGGGGTTTTTTTTATTGTGTTAGGGGTTGTGGTTGTCAAGGAGCTGGCACAGGCCTAACCCCATGGCAACGGGCAGGGGAACTATCATATTCCTTTTCCATCTGTCCCAAAATGATGAGTAGTGACAGAGAGAGAGAGAGAGAGAGAGAGAGAGAGAGAGAGAGAGAGAGAGAGAGAGAGAGAGAGAGAGAGAGAGAGAGAGAGAGAGAGAGAGAGAGAGAGAGAGAGTGTGTGTGTGTGTGTGTGTGTGTGTGTGTGTGTGTGTGTGTGTGTGTGTGTGTGTGTGTGTGTGTGTGTGTGTGTGTGTGTGTGTGTGTGTGTGTGTGTCTGTGTCTGTGTCTGTGTCTGTGTCTGTTTGTGTGTGCTCTCTCCTCTGTCCACTGTCATTCTCCCCCTATGTCCCCATCAGCCTGGCGGGGGGAGAGCCATGGGTGTGTGTGTGTGTGTGTGTGTGTGGGGGGGGGGTTGTGGTTTGGGTGGCACCAGCAGTTCTAGGGATCTCACTGTGAGTGAAAGTATAAAAAAATAGATTACATACAGTATAAGGAGCCACAGAGAGAACAGAGAGAACATTGAGAAGAGTGCACCGCAAAAAAAAAGAAAAAAGAGATGAACTTTAGCAATACTGGGTTTAACTTCAGTGGAATATCGCAGAAATACACAGAGGAAAACCCCAGTCTATTTCTCTTTGGGAGCGCTTGTTTTCAGTCCATATTCCATTTATCGACCCAAATAATATATCTGCGCTGCTGGTATTTCTGTTATATTATGTTGTGTTGTATTATTATTTCTGTTGTATTGTGTATTTGTCACATCCAGAACGGCGTTTGGTTGGCATTTTTTTCTGATGAAGGCTAAGTTTTAGTTGACCACTTGTCTTTTTCTGTGAGTGTACAGTATGAGCTTCCTTTTTTAGGGACAAATAAAAAAATAATCTACACCTGAATCAAAACACTATCAACACACAACATTTTTTGACGTTGACATTTCACCCTCTTCTTCCCTTGACTCCTTCTTTGAGGATAAGAGGTAAGAAGAATGGAAGAAACAACGACTCAAGGACTTGAGAACATTGAGGACGGATGAATGGGATGTACCCCACCTCCAGATCCCCAGAAAGTGTAAGTGCTCTCCAAGCCGTTCGTTCTCATTCTCCCATTCTCTTGCTTCTTGGAAACACAATCATTTTCACTCTGTCAGCCCACACCTTGATAGAGAGTCATGTCAGCTCAGCTGAAGCCTACTCAAGCTCCAGAAATGAGTCCAATTTAGTATTTATCTGCCCACGCGTTCACACATACCCACATCTTACCATGCATTCCTTATTGCTCACTTAATTACTCTGGACTCATAATAATAAGTTTGTACTTCAAACTTAATTTGCACCATTTTTTGTAGACATGGCCAAGGGCTTGGTTGTACAAGTAATTCCCTAGTAGTCTACCTAGTAGTAATACCCTAGTAGTCTACCCTATGCACATTTTTCTGGGTTATACAAGGGCTATTCAATTAAATGTCAACGAGGGCCAGTTTTTCAAATTTCCCAGTAAAGGGGCCGAACTATATGTATGTATTATGAATGCCGACTGTCAATGGAAAAAATATGGGACACTTCATTGAAGTGGAGGGTCTGGGGGTCCTCCCCCAAAAATAATTTCCTGCATTTTAATGTCCCGCGTCCCGTTTCAGCACGATAAAGGAACCCATACTTTTATCTCTAAATTCCGAAAAACAATTCTGTATTTCAAGGGGCTTGTGGGGGGCCAGAACCTTGCTGTCCAAGGGCCGCATCTGACCCCATGTCCGCCATTTGAATAACCCTGGGCTATACATTCCTGGAGGGACAGCAGTCATTGCAAACATGAATACCATATGTGGTCAGATTTTACATACAGTTATTTTTTCATTGCGTTTCTTCAGGGCTGTCAGCTAGACATTCTGAATAGAAGTGCGATTTTCTGCCGGTTCACCTGTTAATGACTTATTCACGGCTAGCGCCTCTTTTACAGTAAGACAGGCAGGATATCACTGACAGTACAAATAAATGGGCAACACGTTCCAATTACTACCCCGAAAAGCTTTATAAAAATACTAATGATCAACAAAACATTGACAAATGTTTGTAAATGAGTAAGACATACTATGTTAACACAGCAGACACAGCACAGTCACATGGGTCCTGGCAGTTTGTCCTCCAAAGACCAGAAGGCTATAGAGAAGTATTCCTATTCCACAGGCAAACACACCTAAAACTCATCAAGTAGAAGAAGTCGATTCCCACTCCACTGTGCAGTCATAGTTTGGTTCTTAATCTTAATTACTCATTTACAAACATTTTTTTAGGGTTGGACTATCATGATTGTTGACCGTTTTTACAGACTTGGCCACCACACTGCTATTCCATTTAAAGTGCTTGTATTGTTGCCGTTAACCTCTTTCAGATCTCTGCACTCACCAAAACATTGTGATCAGCAAAAAAAAAAGATCCACATTGATTTTTCTGTCACCACGCTACATCTCACATTTGATGCTTGATTAATTGTGTTACGCTATCATTTTCTGGAACATATGGCCCACATCCACACAGCTTTTACTGATACAGTTATTATTGAGATTCAACATTTAGAAACTGAGGGAAAAAGGCTTTTTCTAAACCAGGCAAAAAAAAATGTGTGGTTTCTCCAATTTCAGCTAAGGAGAAACCCGATGAAGGAAATCAATGTAGAGAATGCAACACGTTTATATTCTATGGATGTGGTGGTAGCACAAAACAACACATTACTGTGCTCAGGTCAGTTTTGCAGAGGAGTGATACTGTACCTTGCAAGACATATGAATTATGAATAAAGCCCCCGCTGCAAACAACTTAAGCTGACCTAAAATGCCTTACCCTTTGGAGAAAGGCAAAGATCTGGCCTTGACTTCATCATTCATACAGATGAGTGCACACAAGCAGCCACAGACACACCCACACACACACACACACACACACACACACACACACACACCCTCTCTCTCCCCTCCTCTCTCTCTCTCTCTTTTTCTCTTTTTCTCTCTTTCTCTCTCTCTCTCTCTCTCTCTCTCTCTCTCTCTCTCTCTCTCTCTCTCACACAGACACGCAGACACACACACGCGCGTGCACGCACGCACGCACACGCACACACACACACACACACACACACACACACACACACACACACACACACACACACACACACGCACACACACACACACACACACACGCACGCACGCATGCATGCACACAAGCACAGACACACCTATACAAACACACACACACACACACACACACACACACACACACACACACACACACACACACACACACACACACACACACACACACACACACACAGAGTGTTAGCCATACACCGTAAACAACTTGTGGTAAAGGCCGGCCTTTCTGACCCTGCCATAGCCTGACTTGGCCTCCATGTGTATATCTCCTCTGTAACACCAGAACCACTGTGTTGTTTGTAGCACTACTGTCTAGTCTTCAGTAATGCAAAGCAAACCAGTGAGAGTGTGCCCAAGCATCGAATCTGGTACTCAAGCAGAGTTGCACTGGCTGCACGACACAGCTGTAGTCTGAGTTTGTGTGAAATGAAATGGATGACCTGAGTATCTAACTCTAACCTACATCAGCAAACAGAGAGAGGAGAGCATTTATGAGCCATGCCTTTTTCTTAGGTGACATGTGAGATATATTCAGACCGACAGATTGTGGTTATATGGGGACATTATGAGGCTCATGGATCACATACAAGATAAATACGGTATATAATATGCAATGTGCTGCACCTGAATCCAACCCAGAAATGTGTGCCTCTCTTTGAAATAAACATTACGTCTAGCTGTGTTAGTTCAAGGAAGAAAACAACAACTAGCTATATACTGTATATATTCAAGTTGGCTTCTGCATCTGGGACATAAAAGCATGGTCATTACCACACCATATCTTGTAGACACATACAGTGCATCACTGCATCACCCAATGAGTCGCCATATAAGCTTTATGTAAATGTTTAAAATAGCAGGTGTTACAGCAAACTAAAGCCGATCTGTACACAACAAAGGGCTGCCGCGGCGCCCACGTGGTCAAAGCGTTGGCTGACGCCGCTGTTTTCCCAGCGGACGGCCATGTTCTTTAAGTAGAATCGGCACTAGTGCCATCTGTGAGCTCATAAGGTGAGCTGGTGTGATGTGGTGCATTCCTAAAGCATAGCAGTTGCAACATTTACCGTAATTTAACAGCATGATTGGTGTGATGGAAAATGTGTTCTACTTCACTGTTGTTTGTGATATGTATGTATTTTGCATTGATGTGTAGCTTGCAGACATGGAAAACAACTGTAAAAGATAGTAGGCTATTGTTGAGTTCTGTTTTTGTTTAGTTTTTTTTTTTTTGGGGGGGGGGGGGCGATGTCCGGCAGGCGTAAATATTTCTAACACATTTAAACATTTGCTTGCCTTTCACTGTCATTTCAAACAGCAGTTTCCCAGCAGTCAAAATTGTGTTCGAAGGAGAATTCTGTGTGACTGCAACCAAAACAATTCTTGGGGTACTGGGGTAACAGACAGAGACAGTAGCCTACTTAAGGAAAGTTAGGGGCATCTCCACATGGAGATCTCTATATTCTGTGCAGTAAGAGTTACCAGAGCTGTTAAACACACTCCTTATTTTATCCATGGCTTTTGCGAATGTTTCACTCACCCCACCATTCAAAACTACACTCAAGCAGCATTCACAGTAGGTTAACAAACCTGTAATACCAAGTGTAGTTAATAACAGGCAAATATTTCATCTTTGCATTTTGCAGAAGTTGCAGACTCCTCCAGTAAGTAAATCACCACACAAAAGAGAAGTGAAAGAACTATTGCTGCTTGCCACTAGAGCAGTAGCCTTTGCTAGAGTAGCCTCTTAGTGCAGATGGGGTTGCTGGCGGGCCTATTCACTACTTGCTGAAAATATGCAACTACCATAACAACATTGTTATGACAGTAGCGAGAGCCTTAAATAATAGATTAAGACATAGCCATTACAATTTTGGTGACAGTAAGGTTATAACATGGGCTCTGCGCTAAGGCAAAGACATTTAGACTAAGACCAAACTGTTGGTCTGTCAAGGTGTACTGTGTGTGTCAAGCTCAATGGTAGTGCTGATAGCTGGACTTCCTGTAGACATCTCAAAGCTCTGGGGTAATACCACCAGCGATGCCTACTCAAGATCCTTTGTTAGGATCAGCTGGGAGGACAGACGTACTAAAACTAGTGTCTTGGAAGAAGACAACATTGCCAGCAGGGCTCTAAATTAACTTTTTCCACCACCAGCCAATTTGGCTAGTGGATATTTTTTCTTACCAGCCAAACAGAAGTTCAACAAGCCATTTTTTTATCTCACCAAAATAAACTATGCATTAGGCTAGTTTTTTTTTCTAATTAAATGGTCATTTTGTCCAACTGTTTCTACAACACAGATACAGTGCCCTCCATAATTATTGGCACCCCTGGTTGAGATGTGTTAAAAGCCTTAAAATAAATTCCGTGTTTATTGCAAAAGAATACTGTCACACTGAAAATTGTAGGAAAATGTAGCCTTCAACTCAAATGAATTGTAAGAAGAAAAAAAAATCCCTGACTGAAAAATAATTATTTTTCATTAAATCACCTGTTCCACAATTATTGGCACCCTTAACAATTCCCAGGAAATAAATATAATTGAAGCATTTCTGTCATTTCTACAGTAGTTTACAAAGTTTACCAGAGTATGTAGGAACATTTAATTAGTAATTCATCACTTCCTGTTTCCCTGGGGTATAAATATGACGTGACACCAAGGCCATTTCTCTTATCCACTCTTAAACATGGGAAAGACAAATGAACATTGCATACAAGTGAGGCAGATGTGCGTCGACCTTCACAGGTCAGGCAGAGGTTACAAGAAGATTGCCACTCAACTGCAGCTGCCCATATCCACTGTGAGAGGAATAATTAACAAGTTCAAAACAACTGGAACAGTGGTAAACAAGCCTGGACGAGGACCCAAGTTTATTTTGCCATCACGCACAGTGAGGAGGATGGTAAGAGAAATCAAAAGATCTCCAAAGCTCACTGTTACAGAATTACAACAAATGGTAGCATCCTGGGGTCACAAAGTCTCCAAATCAACCATCAGACGCTGTCTACAGGCCAACAAGCTGTTTGGGAGGCATGCACGGAGAAAACCTTTCCTCACTCACAATCATAAACACAAACGTCTGGAGTTCGTGAAGCGGTATTGGGGCTTCAACTGGGACCGTGTGCTTTGGTCAGATGAGACCAAGATTGAGCTTTTTGGCAACAAACACTCTAAGTGGGTCTGGCGTGCCACGAAAGACGCGCATGCTGAAAAGCACCTCATACCCACTGTGAAGTATGGGGGTGGGTCAGTGATGCTGTGGGGCTGTTTCGCTTCCAAAGGCCCTGGGGACCTTGTTAGGGTGCATGGCATCATGAATGCTTTGAAATACCAGGACATTTTAAATCAAAATCTGTTGCCCTCTGCCCGAAAGCTGAAGATGGGTCGTCACTGGGTCTTTCAGCAAGACAATGACCCTAAACATATGGCCAAATCTACACAGAAATGGTTCACCAGACACAAAATCAAGCTCCTCCCATGGCCATCTCAGTCCCCTGACCTCAACCCCATTGAGAACCTGTGGGGTGAGCTGGAGAGGAGAGTACAGAGGAGAGGACCCAGATCTCTGGATGATTTAGATAGATTCTGCAAAGAGGAATGGCTAAAGATCCCTCTTTCTGTCTTTTCCCATCTTGTGAAACATTATAGGAGAAGATTAGGTGCTGTTTTGCTGGCAAAAGGGGGTTGTACAAAATATTAACACCAGGGGTGCTAATAATTGTGACACACATTATTTGATGTCAAATAATTATTTCTTTATGTGGGATTTTTTCCCCACTGAATAAATGCACTTGTATCGAAGGTTGGATTTTTCTCTTTTTTTCCATTGAGGTCCCATATTATTTAGAAAAAAAATAAAATAATTGGAAGCTAAAAAACACATCTCAACCAGGGGTGCCAATAATTATGGAGGGCACTGTACACTATAGGCCTGCATAGGCTACTATATGCCTACATAATAAGCATATTATAGGCTATATATTTTTTCATTATTTTTTAACTTCTGCTTTATTTTTTACTTTCGTTACTTAGGCCTAATTAATTTGATTAGTTTTTGTTCAATTCCTCTGAAAGCAGCTGAATCACATCACACAAGCCACTCACATAACAGACCTTTAACATAGGCCTACAGTAACCAAGCACACAGCCAAACACTACAAAACCTCACATACGCACACCCCAAGGAAGGAGAAGAGATGAGAGGAAAAGGAGAGGAGAGAGGAGGAGCTCTTCTCTACCATGCGCAACAAAATGACAAGAAGCCTAGTTTAATTAAAAGTAAATAATATCTCGGGAATCTTCGCTTCCTTTGTTACTTCCACAGCTTCGTCGTTGGTTGCTTTTTTTTTTCTTTTCGATGGCGTGGGCTTTCCAACTTAGTTGCGCCAGGACTCTGAACATTTCAGAAGACAACTGAACTGACAGCTACGGTCACACTCTGACAGTCGGCTCTCCTCTGCCCTGGTCGCTATTTCGTTCCACAACCACTCATTTTTAACGTCACTATTTACAATTACTACTAGCATTCACCAACACACAGAACCTTGCTCTAACCCCCGCCACATTCTCATCACTCGCACAAAACGTCTACACAACAGAAGTAGCGCTATGCATAATCTGCGTAAGTCCTGTTATTGAAACGGTCAGGGTCTCGCTGCTTAAAAATGCAGCCTGTTACAGCAAGGTTCATATAGTAATAATAGCAGTACTGACGTTAAAAAGGTTGTAGCGAAAGCGACGAGAGCATAGGAGGAGAGCTGCCTGTCAGAATAGTGTGAGCGCAGCTTAGCTGACAGAAGGCTGGCCTGGTCGTCTGAAATGTTTTCAATCCTGGCGCGCGCAACAGCATGGAGTTGACGCTCGATGCACTGGAAAGCCCACGGTGGGAGGCTACCTCGTGACGCTAGTGTCCATGGGTAATGTAGGAAATCTCGCCGTATAACGTTCATCAGAGCAGCGGTTTACCGTTCATAAGTTACTGTACTCGGGCGCTACTAGCCAAATTGGCGGGTAGGTATTTTTTTCTACTAGCCAAAATGAATTTTCACCCGTGTTTGGCGTGTTGGCGTGTGTTAATTTAGAGCCCTGATTGCCAGTATCACTATAACTATTGCAAGGCACCAGCTGCAACGGACAGGCCACGTAATACATAGGGCCTACACCGAGCCACTGCCTTCCAAAGCATATTCTGAGTGTATACGACCAACTATAAGAAAGAAAGCGCACCCAAGGACAACAGAAGAAGCGGTACAAAAACATGGTAACACTTTATTTTAGGGATACATCTATTAGCACTAATACATACAATGTTAATGCCTGCATAAGTAACTTGTAAGGCATGTACTAAGCAAACGCTAAGGCCTACTAGGTCCTTACTAAGGTTAAATTGGTAATAAATCCCTTATTGTGCATGAACAAGATATTTGCGAATACATGCCTAACAAATGTTTGATTTTGCTTTGTACATGCCTTGCAAGTTACTTATACAGGGACATTGTATGTATTAGTGCTAATAGATGTATCCCTAAAATGAAGTGTTACCAAAAACATGACCAAAGAACACCTCAGGAAGTGTCGCCTCAACCTCAACAAGGGAGGAGGCTGCTCTCAAAAGACACAAATGCAGAAGGATGGTCTAATAAGGAAGACCGCAGCAAGAAAAGGATCTCCACCGTGCCGCAGAAACAAAAGGCGAGTGAGAAGGGAGAATATCATCACCAAAACGGCTGACCAAACCACAACCTCAAGACATCAATTTACATATGAGTGAAAGTGAAATCCCATTGGGAAACTCCAACTCCCATTGTCATTGTCACAAAGTACACTGCACACAACGACATTGTATTTATGCCTCACCCGTGCAAGGGGGCAGCCCTCAATGGCACCCCAAGGGAGCAGTGCGGTGGGACTGTACCATGCTCAGGGTACCTCAGTCATGGAGGAGGATGGGGGAGAGCACTGGTTGATTACTCCCCCCACCAACCTGGCGGGTCAGGAGTCAAACCGGCAACCTTTGGGCTACAGTTTGGGCTAGTCTGACGCCCTAACCACTTACCTATGACTGCACTTATACTGACATATGCAGTAGAGATTGTGGAACAAGGATTAGATTAGATTAGATAGGGCAGTCATGAGTGAGCGGTTAGGGCGTCAGACTTGCATCCCAGAGGTTGCCGGTTCGACTCCCGACCCGCCAGGTTGGTGGGGGGGAGTAATCAACCAGTGCTCTCCCCCATCCTCCTCCATGACTGAGGTACCCTGAGCATGGTACCGTCCCACCGCACTGCTCCCCATGGGGCGCCACTGAGGGCTGCCCCCTTGCACGGGTGAGGCATAAATGCAATTTCGTTGTGTGCAGTGTGCAGAGTTCATTTGCGTGCTGTGGAGTGCTGTGTCACAATGACAATGGGAGTTGGAGTTTCCCAATGGGCTTCCACTTTTTCACTTTCACAGATTCACTCACCATCTGATGGCCCCACAAATGACCAGACCCTTTGTGATGCAGGAGGACAATCAGACTCGCTATGAGTGATCGCCGCTGACCCTTTCATGGAGCAATTGTGTAATTTCCAAAGTACTGTATACTTTTTTAAATAAGGCACAAATGTAGGAATAACATGATACCATAAAGGACCTGTCCTACAATAAAGGAACAGTTTTGTGACTGGAGGGATATACTGTTGTAGCCTACCTTTAATTCTCAGTGATATACTGTTGTAGCCTATGTATATATCTTTAATTCTCAGTGATATAGGCTACTGTTGTAGCCTATGTATACCTTTAATTCTCAGTGATATACTGTTGTAGCCTATGTATACCTTTAATTCTCAGTGATATACTGTTGTAGCCTATGTATACCTTTAATTCTCAGTGATATACTGTTGTAGCCTACCGTATGTATACCTTTAATTCTCAGTGATATACTGTTGTAGCCTACCGTATGTATACCTTTAATTCTCAGTGATATACTGTTGTAGCCTATGTATACCTTTAATTCTCAGTGATATACTGTTGTAGCCTATGTATACCTTTAATTCTCAGTGATATACTGTTGTAGCCTATGTATACCTTTAATTCTCAGTGATATACTGTTGTAGCCTATGTATACCTTTAATTCTCAGTGTGCGCAGTACAGAGAGCACGACAGGATCCTCGCCATCAGCATTCAGTAAAGTAGTAGCTCCTGTGAGGAGGAATGCAGTGTTCATCCATCATGTGCAATATCTGTGTCACATGGTGCTACGGTATGTGTTCAGGAAACTGCTGGTGACCTGCTTTTTTATTTACAAAAAAAAAACCTTTCCAACTAATGCAATTCACACCAATGACAACGAATGTTGTTGGTATTAGATAATAAATAGATATGGATATACTGTAGAGGGTGTGTGGATACAAGTGATGACTCTGCCAGGATGCCTCGTCATGGCAGGTAGGTTGTATGTGTGTTAAAAAATGGTTGCCTGGCCTTGCTGAGATGTTTGGGCCGGATGCAGCAGCTGCTATCATCATCACCATACAGCATTCGGGGCAGGGCCTGGCATAAATCATACTGTGGGAACTGGGAACTAAGCGCTGTTTTATCTGCAGCAGATTGGAGATGCCACAGGAGTGTCTTGTCGATGCGGTGACACTGTTTCTCAGGGTATTGATGCTAGGGACACATAGACGTAGACGAATTTGGCCAAGCGAAGGAAACTTTGCCCCTTCGCTGGTTCCTATGAGGGAGGCGAAGGGACGTGAAGTCAAGCGAACAGGAGCAAAGCGAAGCGAAATTATTCAACCAAGTTTAATATTACTCAAATGTGGAGCGAATTTCGCCTGCAGCGGCCAATCAAATCAGCAACATAACTGTTTTATACCATTTGATTCGCCGTGGCGACCTGATGACAGTTGAGCTGTCAGAATGGAACATAAAATTTAACCTCTCTTCGTCTCGCTGTTTTCACCTGCTGTGTGTCCCTAGCATTAGACAAGTCAATGAAGGAGTGTACTGGCTATTTGGGAAAAACAGGAAGTTGGATGAAGCTATTACTGTACATTTTCCTGTTCTCTATTCATTTGCTGTGCAATAGTTCTTCTAATTTCTTTCTACGGATTGCTGGTGATTCAATCCTAACTGATCCCGTTTCTCCTGGTACCCCTTCATTCTTGTCTGTCTCACACCATGAGCATATATAAGAGACATGTCACATGTCATGTATAGGCCTACGCATTTTTCATGTTTTCTTTTTTGGAACATTGCTTGTGCTCTGTCCGCGTGCAAGCAAAAATCCTGATAAAGGATTTGGCAAGACCAATAGGTCTTCTTTTTACATTGCAGCAAAAATACAGACAAGCTTTGAGGGTGAGTTTGGGTAACAACTGAAAGCAGTTCCCTCAGCATCAACACAAGACCCACTACTTTTCAGCAATAACGCATTGATGTGAATTCAACAAAGAAATGATTTCTACTCTTTTTTTCCTGTTAGGCTACCCTTTGTGCAAGCAAACAGAATGCTAATTTGGAGACAGAAACTCCAACTAAAGATGCATTTTTTTTTTTATCGTGTTGCTGTATCATGCTACATGATGTAACCTACCACTATCCTCACACAATCTGGGGAAACTGTAAATTAACATTTTAATTTTAGCAACGTGTATACTGTACTGTAGCCTAGGTGCATCTCTACTGTGTATATTTAACATGCTTGCTGTGGCAAGGCAGCAGAATACAAATGGTGTGATTCTGGGCACAGCCCCAAGCACACACATACTGGTATCCCGTGTTGTTCTGTGTTGTGTTGGAGGCAATTTACTCCTTTGTGTTGTATACTAGAGCACTGCTATGTTGTCTATATACTGTAGCAAACTGTGGGAAGCTAGACAATGTGATCCGTCAGTGTGATGTCGAAGGAGAACAGTGTTAATCAAGCCACCTGCACCGCACACTATGCTTTACATCTTCAGGTCTGTTCAGCAGCACCGTGATACACTGGGAGGCATAGGCGTGCACAGATAGGGACATGGTGGTGCTAAAGCACCTGCCCCTTTGCAGTACTGGACAAAAACATGCCCTTTTTGATTTTTTAAAAGTTTTTTTAATACGTTTTTTTGTCAGAGTGTACAGTGGTTCATGACAATCTACAAATGCGACATGATCAAAAGCATGTGACAATAATGCCCCAGTAATATAACATATCGCCTTCGCCTAGCCAGGTCCACTTGCACCCAAATACCCTACTGATGTCTTGACATTGTTCTCAAATCACACTATGATTGAATGATTATTTGCTGATAGGTTAGGGCAGTGTTTCCCAACCAGGGGTACGTGTACCACTAGGGGTACGCGAGCACATTGCAGGGGGTACTTGGAAAAATATAATTTTAACAAATGCATGGAGCATACTCACACTGCAATAGAAATAGTGATGTAAAACATGAGTTAGGGGGTACTCATGGCACAACGAAAAGGCTAAGGGGGTACATGACACAAAAAAGGTTGGGAAACACTGGATTAGGCCTATAAAGAAATGTTCTTTATACATGGGTTCGCCGTGTTTGTAAACAAGATACAGTATTGTGAAGAGGGGAAAGACACTGGCAGTCAACCACGTGAGCTAATTTTTTGACAGACAGCGGTTTCCAACAATCAGAGGTTGAGTTGTTGTGCGCAGCTAGTTTTGCGCAGTCAGGGGAAAACAATAATGTAGAATCCATCTATATGTTATAAAGAAATAATATTATATTTAAAATCAAGAAAAACATGACCTGTGAATAAAATCTTGTGGTTGTTGTGACTATTTATCAACATCCTTGGTGGGCACCTCAGAAGCTCCTGGAGGGCTACGTGTCTCCCATGGGCACCACGTTGGAGACGGGGGGGCAACCGCCATTCCGACATACCGCCATTCCGACATTGACGTTCACAGCTCCGGACATGTCGAAGGTGTACGCTCGCTCCCCTAAAAGCAACTTGGTCTCGGTATGGTGGTATGAAGTGTCGGAATGGCGGTATGTCTCAATGGCGGTGTTTGTCAGAATGGCGGTGTTTGTCGGAATGGCGGTATGTCTGAATGGCGGTATGTAACCGTTGGAGACGCCTTCTATACAGAAAAACCTGGCCAATAGGTTTATTTTTATCCGCAGAAGGCCATCCTACACAGCCCAACTGGGCAGGAAACCCAGTCTGGTAACACTGCGTCAGGAGTGTTTGCTCCTTCAGCCACCTAGCTAATATCACATCTCCTCACTCGGTTTAGAGAGGTGTTGCTACGCTGAGGGAGTGAGGGAGTGAGTGAGTGAGTGGGGGCTGGCCCACTGAAACAAAAATAATTTCCCAGCGACTCCCCAGAGGAACCTGGATCACATTAATGAATCAATACATCAGAACTGAGCAGAGAGCAAAGAGAGCTCAGTCAGAAATCCTGACATGTCACACACACACACACGCACGCACGCACGCACGCACGCACGCACGCACGCACACACACACACACACACACACACACACACACATGTAGAGATAAACACACACTCTGGCTGGTTCTCTGCATCCTCAGACATGTACCCAGTGGTGTAGTCTACTGTTTTGTGGTGGGTATACTGTTTATTTGAACATTTTTGAGGTGGGTATACTGTATATATTTGTGCTATTCTAAATAATGGATCATCAATTTTAAGTGGGTATACTGAAATCCCTGAAATGTTGAAGTGGCTATACCTGCGTTCTATGTAGACTACACCACTGCATGTAGGCCTACATGTCTTTGATGACATATTTCTGGGTAAACAATGTGTGTGGTCAAAGAGGATGCTTTCAGTGATCTAACAGGTGAATCTCAATGTAAAGCAAATGGCCATCTCGGTATCACAGGAAATAGCTTCCGATACAGTTGTTGTTGGTCCACACCGACAGCAGCAGTCATGTATACTGAAAGGCTTATTTCGCCATAGTGAAATAAAAACATCATATCTGACTTAAAACAGTATTTCCTTGCACAAACACAGCAGCAACCACTTCATCACCTTGGATTGAAGCCCCACCCCTGAAGACGTGCTGAGCTCCAAGGCCAGACAAGAAAATAATGTGGGATGTGAGTCAGAATTGGGGACTTCTTTTTTTCCTGGAGCCTTTGCAATGCATCAATAGAAGGGAAAAACTGTGCTTGGAGCGCTCCTCTAAACAAATTTAGAAAAACATGGCCATCGCTCCACACTCACAGCAGCACTGCAGAAAGCAGGATAAATAGCTGAAAATGGTGACTAGCTGATCTATGGGTAGTACCTGAGTGAGAAATCCTCTTCCCTCCCCCTCTTCTTTGTTGCGGTTTTGTTGAACAGCTCATCATTTTTCATGCCGTGTGTTGTCTCAGACTGCCATGCGTGAATGTAAATCAAACAACACAACACAACATGGACACACTGGCATTAAAGTGTTATATCCTGCTGTATAAAAGTGTGCTGAACAAAAAATATAGGCTATTCCTAATGTGGGAAAAAGCTTGGTAACCAAAGTAGCCTTGTTTTAACCAGTTATATTTGTCTTTGAGGGTACATTTCAAAACTTGAAAGCCAATGTGTGAATCTATTTCATTTTGGTTTGGAGAATTCATTTGATGTGAATAGCAGCCTACTTATTCTCAATTTCTCAGGACACTTCAATGTTTAATAATGCACCAATTTCTCTGTCTTTTTAAAGGATGTGGAAATGTAGAGCAGGCTGTTGAACAGAGCTTCTTCATTCCCATTCTACCAAGGCAGCAGGGGCGTAAAGTATACCCCCGCAGCCCCCGCGAGGCAGGGGGGCCCATACGAGGCAGTGGGGGCCCACATGGACCCTTGACTTGAAGAAAAGGGCCCCCTCCATATGATATTAGGCCCTCTTTTTTTCGTTCGGGGGCCCATTCTTGGTATTGCAGGGGGGCCTGAAGTACTTGCGTTACGCCAGTGCAAGGCAGCCTCCGAGGCGAGCGAGACACTCCCAGCTGCCTGGAGCTTCATCATAATATGTCCAGGTGGGAGGGGATCCTCTTAGCTCACAGTGATAAAGAAGGGAGATCACACCAATTAATTTAAGTTAAGGTTAAGTTTAAACTCAATTTATTACATGAAATAAAACAATATCTGTGGATGTAAATACAACATAAAGGGAACAGTGTCATTTTTAAAGATCTACTTCCGCTGAAACCACTTAATACAGTACAAGCACATTTTCAAATGGGGTAGTTTATACAGAGTTCCATATGCTGTGTATGGAAATGGTAACCGGCACTGTTGTTTTTTTTTAACAAATCTGATGCACAGCACATTCATTCTTGATAAAGATCACCACAAAAGTAATAAAGATGCAAGGCAAGCTTTAGGGAGCAGGACAGCAGCCAGCCAAAACAGCAGACTACCACTTAACCCATTTTAGCATAAGCCCTTTTTGGGAAAGAGTGCCCACTGCCTATTAAATCCCAAATATCTCAGCCTCCGAAGCACATACAAACATGAAATAAGTTGCATTTAAAAGCTAGGACCCTCAGTTTGCACTAGAATTCATTCAGCTCTAACATACCCACATTTTTAATGAAACCCCTCAAATCTCAAGAACCTGAATGCAGCGTTTATGTGTCTCCAGGCTAAAAATGGGTTGAGGAACACTCGCTTTTGTTCTATTTTCTATTTTGTTGGATTTGTTTCCCTTGGATTTTAACATTTGAGTTTTACCATTTTTAGACCCATTTAGCCCATTTCCACATCCGGCGGAAGCTTTTTCTTTTTTAGCTATTAACTTTTAGCCTAAAACCATTTAATCGGACTAACTTATCTAATCCAATTCAATGTTTCATCGCTAAGCTAGTCGTGGGAACTCTACAACCAGATCCACAGATTCTACAGCTAATAGTAGAGGGGATTTTATAAAGCATCAGAACTCAACTGTAAGCTCTAGGGGAGATTTTGAAAGTGGGCCCAAAAAGAGTGGAGTGTTTCTTTAAGTGAGTGTTTCTTTGTATCATCAATTAAGCTACGCACAGCTCCACCCCAGGCTAATGAAAGCCAGACTGCAACACACACACACACACACACACACACACACACACACACACACACACACACACACACACACACACACACACACACACACACACACACACACACACACACACACAAACAGACACACACTCACGCACGCACAGAAACACGCACACACACACGCACACACGCACGCACGCACGCACGCACGCACGCACGCACGCACGCACACACACACACACACACACACACACACACACACACACACACACACACACACACACACACACACAGACACACACACACGCACACAGAGCAATCACCAGAGGCAAGGCAAGCAGTCTCCCATACAGCACATATGCTGTTGCTACCCAACACGAGCACCAAACCGATGTGAGATGCACAAACACACATGAGCTTTGTTGATTAGTGAATGTTTCCTCCAATGTGTCCTACTGTCAGGCTTTGCCCCAGCACTTAACACTTACGTAAGTGAAAACTGAAAGCGAAAGCCCATCTGGGAAACTCCAACTCCCATTGTCATTGTGACACAGCAGCACAAGTGCTGCCACCTTGGAAATGAACACCCTTAACTAGGTCCTCTGAAAAGACAAAGATTTTGTATTTTGAACGACTGAATTTGAATTTTGAAATGATGAGGTTGCTTTTCAAAAAAGTGCTGTTACTATTCATTTTTGAGGTTTCATATTTTTTTATGGATCTGCACAGAATAGCCTTTCCAAAGATTATAGTCACATGTCTCTGCCACACAACCAGCTCTCTAGTGTAACAACCAGCCACTTTGACAAGCAAATGTTCTGTGGGAAACTTGAGCCTTGTGATTATGACAAGTGTGTCCTGGTTCGCCCAGTTGTGCATCACTTACCCACGCCGTCTAAAAGATTTGCAATTTGGAAAAGTATTTGAAGTGACCAATTATCTCAGTTTGTTGTCTCCAAAATCCCCCCTCCACATGATATTAGGTTTGGGGGCCCATTCATGGTAGCTTGTAGGGGGGCCTAAAGTGCGTTACGCCAATGAGGCCCCCTACACAACATGCACCACACAGTCCACCACATGCACAACACATGCACAAAAACACACATGAACATGAGTAAGACATGGGGTAGGATACTCAGATGTGGTCACAATTAAATGGTCCAGCCAGGCCAGCTGTGACACATGGGAAGGTGGTGGATTTTGGTGATGAATGGCGTAAAAAGAGTTGAAAGAGTTAAATTGTATGCATAAAGCACATATAGAAAAGGGACAGAAAAACGTGTTGTTGTATGATTAAGAACAGAACAGGCCAACTTTGTGCTAACAATTTGAAGATATGACAGAGCAAACAGACATACATAAGATTAAGATTATCAGAGGAGGGTTCAGATGGAAAAGTACTGAGCTTATTTTAGGGGACACATTAGATTTACATACACACTCGCAGACAAGAGCATTTCCCTTTGGCAACAGTGGAGACTGCAAGTCATGTAGCCTACTGTATAGCAGACACTTGAATTGTAGCCTACATGTTTTCAAACTAAGCTTCTGTTTTTAGACAACGATTCTGTGCAAAACAAGATGAGATGTTCTAGGGTAAAGGCTTGTGCGACTATCAGACATAGGACGTGACATAACCACAACTCTGTTGACTCAAGCAAATGGAGAATTAGACTTAAGGGTGTGAAAAACCACAATAGGGAGGGTTTGTTTTTAGACTCTAAGGCCGAGTGGGGTGAACAACAGGTCACGGTGGCAGAGAGGGTTTTATTTTATTTTATTTCATTTTACAAATTATAACCATAAGGTAAAGTATTTTTCATTTGTAGTCCTTGGACCAGAATTGACATTGAAAAGGAAGATGATTAGAATTAATAATAAAATATATAGCAACAAAACATGCTATGATGGGACACAACACAAAACATAGCACAAGATCAATGACTAAAATGTACACCGTGTTGCCCTGTTCTTAACCATTTCTTAAGACCTTATTTTAAAAGTACTGTGTGTGTGAGTGTGTGATTGAAGAGATCAAAGAGTTGCAACCAGCAGCCCTTGTGCTATTAGGTCAGTGCACTATTTCTAACCAACTGTGCCGGGGAACACTAGTGTGTGCTGTGACTGGTGGGCTGTCTACTTTTGGACACAATTCATCTAATGTACTTTGATGGGCTTGTGTTCCAAAAATGGCTAACATGGCATGGTTGTTGTTCACAAGCAGAAAAAGGTAAAGAGTAGATTTTGAAATAGAGACATAAGCTACAGTATGTCACCACAATCAAAAACGTCCTTGGAAGAAAAAAAATGTGTTGTCTGTCTTTCAAGGTGGCTGCTTGCAGAACCTTTGCATCAGACTTATGCATTGATTGTATCGCTTTGCTTTATTTATGGTGTACTGTCTTTTGTGCATCTTGAGTAAATGAAGAGTTCAGATGCAGAACCTCCTAACTCCATTTCTGAAGACCTGCACTTCTATATTTTTAGAGAACCCTGTTGTTGGTTTGGTTTACATTTATGTACTTGATAATACATATCATAGGCGCCGACTTCGGGGGTGCTCCAGGGCCCGGGCACCCACGAGAATCTGTGGGCACCCACGGAAAATATGGGCACCCCATGCGCACCCATGGCCATCTTCGTGCGCTACAGTAATACGATCAGCGAGAGAAGTTCTAAATTTTACACGCTTACTGTAGCTATTGAGCGTGACTCAAATGAATTTGGAAGATCGTCAGACTTATATACCCATCCTGTTTGAAATACATCACGGTGGGCAGTGAAGTCTAATCCTTTCCATAATACAGGGACAGCAGAATCTCTACAAGCAAACATTATAATTATAGTATTGTGTTTTAAGTGAAATCCTGACGTTCATTTTAGGCATATTTAGTTAATGTCTGTCAGAGAATGTTTCAAATAGATTGATTTGTGAAGATGCTAAACTGTTTAAAGCATGATGGGTAGACGGGTCGAGAGAATTCGAGACCTCTTCCGGCTGCCTGGGTTGGTTCCAGAACAATGATCCATCCATTCTGGCAGATTAAACATATTGCTTTATTTTCTGTTGCTTTTAATTGTTTGTCGATATAAAAATGTTAACAGTCAGGGGATAAACATGTCATCTTGTATGCCTAATGTAAGCTATTTCACGCCGATCGTTTTTTGTCCTCTGCGGTTGCTCTTGTACACAATCAGTAGCCTAACCATAGAAACATGTTTGGATTGACCTTATGGCATACAGGGCTTTTGCCCAATGGACTGTTGATGAGTCGTGCTGCTGCTGCTAAAGCAGACCTCTTCGAGATAGCAGATATTGATAAAGCTTGTTGTCTGTTAGGGTAAAAAAAAACCCTCATAGATAACTAAAATTCCGTTGAAGGCTTCATTGTTACTCTAAATATCTGTTGGAGTCTTGACTAAAAATGCCCGGTTGGAGTTTTCAGAACAGTGCAGTGTCTATGCAGACGGTTCCGAAGTTGAAGTAGTTCTATCACAGAGTCAGACTACGCGTGAAGCTGTATAATTAGGCCTATGTTGCTCATTATTTCACAAGTTATGGAAGTTATCGAAGGATCTAAGCCTACTTTTCACTACAAGCTAGGACTTCTTACATAGGCCTACAAAGGATAGCAGTTGGAAAGTTTAGCCCACTACAAAATGGTAAGTCACTGTCATCCTGCTAATCCCATGTGTAGCACCGCCGTGTGCTGTTTATTTGATATTTCTCTATGCTCTATGGGTCTTTAGTGATGGTATGACCAAGTTGAGCCTTTGCATATCCATGCTTGTTGTGCGCTGTTGGATGGTTTTGCCATTGTAGGCTATATGCGGCTCTGGCTGCTAACATTGTTGGGTTTAGTTGTGACTGAGTTTGTGACCTGGTTTGAACATAGCTCGCATGAAGTGCGTGGTATGAACGCTGTGTTGCAAGTGACTGAACGCCAGTCTGAATTCACTGTGGGCGCTCGCGTTGCTGCTGCTGTTATTGTTTTCAATTGAGTTCCTCTTTGGGCGTCTGTATAGAGCTCTTCAGCGTTGACGTCAACTTGTATGCGGCGTTTGGACTACCGGTTCCCTGGCGATTTTTTACATTGCAAAACGCCATAGAGATTCAGGTTTGGCAAAAATATAAGTTGCACGGCAACAACGAACATTAGCGTGCCCCCGCATCCCTTTCTCATTAGTGGAACGGATCGTATCATCATGTTGGTGTATTCACATGTTAAATCATGACGATTATAATTCAATATTGCTAACCCCTTTCTGATCATTAAAACTTCCGAACTACATACTTTCCTTTGGTTGCCATGGGTACAACCTTCCGCACGTACATGCCGTTAGATACTGGCGCCGTTTCTGTAGTCGCCAAAAGCTTCCGGGTTTAGCATATGGACGCAACATCGTATTTATGTCGAAGTTTGACACAAAATGATCAACCATGTCATACCTACAGCCTATTTTTAACACCCTCGACAGTTTGCGGGGGTTCGCTAAGCGCGTGCTTGCACTCGGAGCTTATTTGAAATTTACCCCTATTCATTCCCAATGGAGGCCGGAAGCCGATAGGAACCAGGACGTCCTTAAATGCTAACATGAAAGACTACAATCTACTACATGCTTCCGCTTCCGCTGAAGAACTCTATTAGGCTACTGCACAATGCTGCTATGCTTCATAAAAATGTATTTGAAGACATACAACTTTCACATGCATGGTTTCATTTTAGTAACTGACTGCATAGTCCGTGACTGCAGATTTAGCTTTAGTGGCATGCTCAAGGAAAATCTTGATCTTCTAGCTTGACAGCTGTGTGTAGCCTATATTCATTTTAAACACGGTCACCTTTAGTCATAATGCCGTCTAGAAAAAGGCACCGGCAAACGTGATCTGGGCTTTGCGTTCAATTTATAGGCCCTTCACCATGTAAAGCAATTCCATTTTCAATCTCAATTCAAATATAGGCGATTTTATTGTAAAATAGCCTATTGATTTGACAACCACAACGAAAATAAATAAGCTTCGAATACATTTATTATGTAGCCTACTCATTCAAATAAAGTCACCAACTCATGAACCGGTTATGTTGTTGGAAAGCAAGGCATGGCAAACAAACGGGAGTTTCTGTGGGTCGCGACCCCCAGTTGGGAACCGTGAGCACCCACGGGACAAAACAAAAGTCGGCGCCTATAATACATATCAATAGTTATATGACATAAATAAAATAAAAAATATGCAATTTTGATAGCTTTGTATTAAATAAAAATGAATTAATATTATTTTCTGAAAAGGCACTTAGGGGGGGTTGCATCTGAACAAATACATCTTCAACAATGTTTAGATATGTTTGGACAACTTTTGTTCTGATTTGAGACAACTGGACCTGATTGACGAGTTCACCCTCTGAGGAGGTCAGAAAAAAAAACATTTCAATCCAACTCTCTCCCACAGGAACTTTGTGTATAGTGTAAGAGTACTGCTGTATAATAGAAAAGTAAATGACTGAATATCAGTAGGCCTTCAGAAGACAATGCACACTCCAGTTTCGTACTTTCATGTTGTAGGCGTCATAGTGATGGTTCCTGCATTCAAGATGAGGAACGTGTTAAAAAGTTTAACCTTCACACTCTCCTGACCATTTTCGAGTTTTCTGTCTTTTGTTTCTGGCTTTCTGTAGTTGTCATAATAGCACACAGCAGATACTTTTCAAATAAGTCATCCTGATCAGGGCTTTGAACCAGCTTTTTTTCTCAATTGGTTCTTTCTGAACAAAAATTCAATTTTGGCTATAAAACTATGTCACATTCAGTTTAAGCCAAATGTAATAGGCTTGCTATTACAGCCTTCATTACATGAGACAAGAATAATTAAAACATGTGTTGTTTATTGTTAATCGAAGGATTTTCAACACAAACGCGAATTTAATCAAATTGTGTTGAGACACAACAAGGATCACAAATAGACACACTTTTATATACACTTCTAGATACATACTATATACTGTACTAGCCTATATTAGATACTGTACACTTTTAACATAGGCCTACCTGTACTTTTGGACACAATTCATCTAATGTACTGTGATGGGCTTGTGTTCCAAAAATGGCTAACATGGCATGGTTGTTGTTCACAAGCAGAAAAAGGTAAAGAGTAGATTTTGAAATAGAGACAAACAGTATGTTGCCACAATCAAAAACGTCCTTGGAAGAAAAAAAAAAAAAAACATTTTCACATGCCAGTTTTGTAAGTCAGGGAAAACTACAACTTGACAGTGAGTTTCACAAGGCCCTAAAGAGACATTCACATCAGACATTCATAATGGCAAATCAGCAACAGAGTCTGTCTGGATAATAAATAAATACTGCTAGGCCTATTTGGATTGTTGAAGCGAGACAGTCAATATCCTCCTCCACATTAGCCAACATTGATCTCTGATGTGCCGTGGCACTTTACTTCAGAGGCATAAAACGATGACATATTTGACCTTTGAGTTGTTTGCCCATTGCCATGATGATTATAGCGACTGCTTCTTGAGAAGCGAGAAACCTACAGTATACCCCGCACGCACTCTGTTTGACTAGATGATTACACCATCTGCAGTGTTCCCGTTGTATTGTATAACCACCAGCCGTCAATGAAGCAGTCGTACAGTATTACTATTTGCCCTTCCGTTTCATCTCTCGATGACTACACATGGCAAACAATGTGAGATGCTGAGCAGCAGTCGCCGCAAAAGGATTTTGTCAATGCAGTGGAAAACTGCAGTAACATGCCAGTAACAAAGAGGAAAAGAGCAGAGGTGTCAAAAGTAAAAGTAAAAGTGAAAAAAAAAGAAACAGTTTCCTTCCAACACAAGTAACGTATCTGAGTAACTAGTAGACCCGTGTATTTGCCTTACGATCAGCTAATTCTGCACCGGTTGGATCAAGTTTGTGGTGGGTGCTTGTTAGGTTTTCAGTGTTTTTCAGTAACAACACAGTCTATCTATCTCATTAGGTACAGTACCGTACAATGGAGTAAATGGTGTAACACCTATGTAATGCCATGTGCTAGTGTTGTAATTACACCACAAAAGTACTTTTACTTTTGACACCTCTGGAAAAGAGGCGTAATGCAAGTGGTTCATCAAGGTCATCTCTGCTAGTTCATCAAGGTCATCTCTGCTAGTTCGCCACTCAGGGCTCGAACCCACGACCTCGCTGTTGAAGTTTCTTTTAATAAACCAATTATTGGACTATTTACATGCCAGGAACAAGGAGGAAAATTCTCTGGTTATTCTCAATGGTGGAATAAGCTACCAGTTGCTACAAGAGCAGGGTCATCCCTCTCAGCCTTCAAGAAGCTAGTGAAGACCCATCTCCTTCGGGAAAGCTTCCCTGCTTAATACTCTAATAATATAACTAATAATTCTACCCACCTCATGGCCTTAGGTTTTTTTTAGCTTCTTTCCTTATTTCGTAGTTTCTTCCCTTAAGTCACTGCTTTTAACATCTCTTATGTAGGCCTACCTAAGATCTTTTATGAATCTAAATTGCTTTGAACATCTTTTTAACATCTTTTATTATTTTTTCATCTTTTACCATGTGTTGGACATTGCTGTCAGTGTTGCAATTGCACACTACGCCCTTTGTGTACTTTTTGCCACTTTTCAATACGGCTTATTTTTTGCTGCATCATCTTTACTTTGTGTTTGAAAATGTTGTCAGTGTTGCAACTGTACACTGTGCCTTACCCTGTTCTTGCTTACATTTTCTCCTTGGAAGTTACTTTGGTCAAATGCGTCTGCTAAATGCTATGTAATGTAATGTAATGTAATGTAATGAAAAGAGGGATAATGCAAGTGTCATACCTGCTGGTTCGCTTTAATGACCAATGATAATAATATCACTAACTATTGGGGGATGATTTGGAGCATCTGTTGCGGTCACCATCTATCTACAACTAGGCCTACTGTGTGTACAGCATGGAAGACGTAAGAGGTGTGTGAAATGGCAATACGCAGCAGGTCTTGATAAGTTGTAAGTGCATTGTGTCCATGAAAAACCTTTTCACTCAAAGGCAGTGAAATACGTCAGAGGGCGGAGGTGTTTCGTGCTTCAAGGTCTAAAAAAAGGAAATGTGGGTCTCTTATACAAATGTCAAGAGCAGACACATATATATATATATATTACATTTCTGAAAATATGGCCCCAAAAGGGTGCAGGGCTCACCGGGAAATGCCCTCTATGCCAGATGGCCAGTCCAGCCCTGGCCCTGCCACTACTTGTACAACACTCGGTCTGATTGTGTAAAGAGGAAGAAAGTGATATCCCTGCCCCTTTCCCCCCCCCAAAGAACCATTTAACAGAACATTAGCTGGATGTAGAAATATATTGCTTGTATTTGCAGTAATTTAGCACGGGAACGCCTGTGGCCATTTGATATTTTGCTACTGCTTACTCACAACTCCACACTGCTGAAAGAAAATGGGAAACCACCACACATTTCACAACACATACCACATTCTCAGAATCTGATTGTTCTTGAGCCTTGAACATTAGAAGTCACCAACTATCATGACATGTACGTACATCCACTCAAACACACACACACACGCACACGCACGCGCACGCGCACGCGCGCGCGCACACACACACACACACACACACACACACACACACACACACACACACACACACACACACACACACACACACACACACACACACACACACACACACACACACACACACACACACACACACACACACACACACACACAGGGCTGCTGACAGCTTTTGCCAGGCCCGGGACAAAACCATCTAAAAAGGCCCCCTCCTCAATACATACCATGTGGTGTGCTCCTAATTCTGGGCTTCACCTTTCTCTGGGGCTGGGCAACTGACCCCTTTGTCCCCAGGCCTGCACCCACACCCACACCCACACCCACACCCACACACACACACACACACACACACACACTCTCTCTCTCTCTCTCTCTCTCTCTCTCTCTCTCTCTCTCTCTCTCTCTCTCTCTCTCTCTCTCTCTCTCTCTCTCTCTCTCATGCACAGTTGAAGCAAGATTATACCAGCTACCACCACCATCACCAAACCACAGATTTACCAGTCTCCAAGTCCTGTTGAGCAACATTGTGGCATATCCGAAGAGGGGAGGGTGATATGACTTTACTTACCTACTCATAAGGCCGCAACATAATCATAAGGCCGGTCTTCACCTCTTTCTTTTCCAGATTGGGGTCCATCTCAAGGCGCCTTTTTTTGGTGTTCTTTCACCGGGCATTCTGAATACATGGCCGAGCCATCTTAGAGTACGTTTTTGAATTTTCAAGGGTGATATGATCGGTAGGTATTATTGTTAGTGCTGTGGCGGCCATCTTGTCTGATACTCTCTCTGTTCGTTCAGCAGAATTGTTTTTTGCCGGCAGCATGTCTGAACACTGCCAGGTGCTACCTCGGGCATCAGCCCAATTAGGCTTTGAATGTTAAAAAAATATATTTTTAATAACCTACGTACCTGGCACATTAGCATTTGTGTGTGTGTGTGTGTGTGTGTGTGTGTGTGTGTGTGTGTGTGTGTGTGTGTGTGTGTGTGTGTGTGTGTGTGTGTGTGTGTGTGTGTGTGTGTGTGTGTGTGTGTGTGTGTGTGTGTGTGTCTGTGTGTGTCTGTCTGTGTGTGTGTGTGTCTGTGTGTGTGTCTGTGTGTGTGTGTGTGTGTGCTTGCGTGCGTGCGTGCATGCGTGCGTGCGCGCGTGCGTGCGTGTGTGTGTGTGATGGGCACCAACAGGTGGTGGTCTGCTGTGCCAATATTCCATCCCATGGCATTTATTCGATTACGACAATGCACATTCATCAATACATTTAGGGTAAAATAATAATACAAATCATCAATATACATGGAAATATGCAGGACTTAGCTAAATGTCCTGAGGCAAGTATCATAAAAGAAACAGGCAAACAATACAACACGACAAAACGTGCAGACACTACACTCATACACCACAGACGTACAATGTATTTTAAAGTACAGAAAGGGAAAAAAAGGTTCACAATATACACATTGATATTTGAAAGTAATTGACGAGCGCAGGTCTGGCTTGTTTTTAACCCCTGCTTGAAGATCTTTTTGAATGTGCTGCCTGTAGTTGTCACAGACTCTAGAGTGAGCTGGCGATAACCCAAGACTGTGTTCCTCTATGGTCCCCACCATTGGACTAAATTTAGTTTCGCCGTGTGCCGTTTCACACTTCACAGTCCACTTTTGTCAGTGCTGTGGTGTGATTTTGAAGCTAAATATTTCAGTGACAAGAGGGAAAAAAGATGTTGGGCATGGCATGCTCAGCTGATACATGTCAGATCAGATGTGTGAAAAAGTGTGTCTGTCTCTGTTTACATTAATGCAAATACGTATAGGCTATAAAACAGCATGTTAACGATGTCAGCAAAATGAGCATGGCTTTATTTCTGCTTATCCCTGCAACAGTGGTGGTTAAGTGGCTCTATGACCACTTCTTCTCCCGTCCTGTCTCACAGAACTGCCAGCTGCTAAATTTTTCTGCTGATGCTTTTCATGATTTTTCTAAAAAAAAAATGACCCCTGACTGGTGTGCTTAGCATTCATCCATGTTCGTTGTAGCTTGAGAACATTTAACTGGTGTGATACCACCAGTGTGTTGGAGCTGCAGGAGGAGCATATACATGTGGAGAATACAAATAATAGATATTACTCGTCGTCATCCCCAATGGATGTTTTTAAATCATGTGAGACTTCCATGGGAAGGGGAACACACATGCGCACACACACACATGCATGTGCACATGCATGCACTCACACACACACACACACATACACACACTCACACACACACACACACACACACACACACACACACACACACACACACACACACACACACACACACACACACACACACACACACACACACACAATGTCATGCAAATAGTGGCACACATGTGATCAGCAGGCGCGCGGCGGGAGTGGTATGCCGCCCCCTCTCTGAGGCAGGAGGGAGGCACCTAGGGAGCCGTTGTGGGTTAGGTGTCTAGCTCAAGGGCATCTCAGCCCGGGCAATCATTCACTACCACCCCCCCCCCTTTCTACTCCCATTTATCCCTCCTAGCACCGAGAGTCAGGCCCGTATGACCGTATACACACACACACACACACACACACACACACACACACACACACACACACACACACACACACACACACACACACACACACACACACACACGCATGCACGCACGCACGCACGCACGCACACACACACACACACACACACACACACACACACACACACACGCACACACACACACACACACACACACACACACACACACACACATTCGGATACAGGTACACTCAAAGACACAGACACACACATGCACACATACACATTCATGTACTGTACACTTACACACACACACACACACACACACACACACACACACACACACACACACACACACACACACACACACACACACACACACACACACACACACACACACACACACACACACACACACACACACACACACACACACACACACAGAGGCCCGTATGTGTCCCTGCACTTTTTTAAGGTCAACCTTGCTTATATGTAAGCCACGGCTATGATCCGCTCGCTTACTGTAGAGTAAGACCTGTCACACTCACTTAATTATGAAAAGTCCCGCCATGACATTCAACGCTCCACAATCTTGCCAGCGCCGCTTCTCTTTTTTTTCTTCTGCTTTACCCCCTTGGTGGCGGTAATGGCATTTCCCCTCCTTCTTCTTCTTTGTGCTTCTTCAAAAGCACTTCCTGCTCCTCCTGGAGCGAGTTGTGCTGTATATAGGCGAGTGTCGCGTCTTCGCCGACGCCCACTCACTGCACTGCAGTCGTCCTCAGTCGACACACTGACCGCAATACACCGCCCGTGAACTCTTGTCCCAACAGGCGCCATGCAGCAATCTTTCGTGTATACTACAAAACCCCACCCCGACTCACTTTACCCATCACCTCACATGTTGGTACACACGAGGGTTGTAGAGTCTGCTGCATACTTGATTTGATAGTTTGTAGACTTGCGAAATGTGACCCGGGCATCAAGTCGATGTGTGTGTGCAGGGCCCGCTGACAGCTTTCGCTGGGCCCAGGGCAAAGTCATCTGAAAGGGCGTCCACCCCATCCACTACATACAATGTAATGAAAACCCCAATTCTGGGCCCCCCTCCCTAGCTGAGCCCGGGTCAACTGACCCCTTTGCTCCCCCCTTGTCAGCTTCCCTGTGTGTCTGTGCTGTGGCTGCTGCCATACTCAAAGTGACATGTTGACATTGTCTCTCATTAGCCTTTAATGGTATTAATGTTAATGTTGCTTCAGAAGCTTTGCTGTTTGGATGCACACTCGATGTAGCATTACTGTTATTGGTACATCAGTGTTACTTGTCCTGTCTTGCACTTTGATGGCAGTCTGTAAATGTCAGTTCTGTGAATGTCTATGTCCTTCATCGTGGTATAGAGAGAGAAACGTCATTTCAATATCCTTGTATGACCTGTGCATATGAAGAAACTGACAATAAAAGCTGACTTGACTTGATGTAGCATTAGGCGTAATAAAGACCATAAGAAGAGTCATATTAGTCAAGACTAAGCCCTGACGAAGACCTTGTATGGTGGAAACATGTTGACTTGTTAAAATCATGATTAAAGTTAATAAAGGCTTATTACATTTTAAAGGCTTTTAAATTGGCCTTCCTCTTTGCTTACTAATTGAGGTTGATTATAATTGTTTGTTGAATGGGACTCAGCCCCTTCATCCAAAAGCACACAACATATCTGTGAAGATACTATGGCTTTTTCAGCTACCAGCCATCTTTCCTAAAAGCCATGTAAGTGAAAGCACAACTGGGAAACTCAAACTCCCATTGTCATTGTGACACAGCACTCCACAGCACGCAAGTGTTCACTGCTCACTGCAGACAACGAAATTGCATTTATGCCTCACCCGTCTAATGGGGCCCCAAGGGAGCAGTGCGGCGGGACCTCAGTCATGGAGGAGGATGGGGGAGACCACTGGTTAATTACTCCCCCCACCAAACTGCTTACCAATGACTGCTAACCGCTTACCCATGACCTATACCCGGTAAGATGAGTTATTGTTACTAGTGGTGTGGATTGGCACTGCCCTCACGATCCGATTCGATTCGATTCTACAAACCCCAACTCCGATGAAGTTGGGACGTTTGGTAAACAGTGAATAAAATCAAAATGCTATCATTTTCAAAACATTAAATCTATTCATTAGATGGAGAATAGTGAAAAGACAACATATTAAGTGTTAAAACCGAGAAAAAATATTGTTTTGGGGGACATATGTACTCATTTCTAATTTGAGAAATCCAACACGTCTCAAAAGAGTTGGGACGGGGATCAGTGAAATTTAGTAAACATCCAAATAAGATAAAACAACAAAGAAGAACATTTCAAAATGAATTGTACTGACGGACAATATAGGTGTCCAGGTATAAGATCATCACAGAGAGGCTGAGTCACTCAGAATTAAAGATTCAAAGGGAATAATTACCATAGTTATTACATACATTTTTGAATTCCCTTTGATTTACCACGATTGAGTGTATATAAGACATATTTTTGTTAATAAAATCATTGTATAGGTTCATGACATCATGAAATATATATTGGCTATAGTCTCACTCTAATTCCTGGAGTGCTAGAGCTATTGAAAATTTACCATATTAAGAATGCTTAATGCATGAAAATGACACAGGGGTTTAACATTCTCCTAAGCACCTGAGCTCACTTGAAATAGACCCAGAAGACATGGGAAACTGTCCTTTGCTTACAGAAGTCAGCAGAAGTTGTAGAAGTCCATTCTTTTTGACAATAATACAGCATTGCACATCCTGTGCTACAGTGAAAATGGACCATCCAACTTGTGTTAGTGCTAGCTTCAAAAGTCAGCCTCCATGATGGCATGCGGATGCAGTAGTGCATTGGTTAAGATGTTCTCACTCATCTGTAGAGTTAAATACAGTGCTGAATGGTATAAATGGGTTTTAAAGAGCATGAAAAGCCACTCATGCATTATATTTTGAAGGGAGATCTTCGATTACTGCCACATAGTAAGGTCAAATTGCATTCTCTACTATGTTTTAACAGTTTGGCTCCATCATAAGGACCAGCAGGTGATAAAATGGTGGGTTTTTGGTCAAGAACCTGTCACACTGTAAGCACTACAGAAAGGAAAACATTGCAAAACATGACAAGGAATACACCCACCATTTAAGCTGGTGAAATCATGTCCAAGATAGGAATTAACACTGTTTTTTATATAAAATCATCTCATCGGTTAATGTATTTAACTGTTAAGTGTTGTCTTTGTTTCGTTTTTAGTCTTCCTCGACATTTGCTGCCATTTATTGTCCCCGTCCCAACTCTTTTGAGACGTGTTGGATTTCTCAAATTAGAAATGAGTACATATGTCCCCCAAAACAATATTTTTTCTCGGTTTTAACACTTAATATGTTGTCTTTTCACTATTCTCCATCTAATGAATAGATTGAGTGTTTTGAAAATGATAGCATTTTGATTTTATTCACTGTTTATCAAACGTCCCAACTTCATCGGAGTTGGGGTTAGTACAATGCATTGCGATGCATTACATTTCTACTGAAAGCAAAGCAAATGTTTCATCAGTCATGATGAGGCAATACAAGTAGTCAGATACTGAGCAACAATTTATTGGCTGTTTTCTGTATCAGTCTGGATCAGTCTGTATCAGTCTTACAATGCTTTGAAGTACTTTTGTTTAATTTAACACTCATTTGCTCCCGAAATATCCACGGAAGTAATTGAATAAATTGCTGCATCGATTCTGGAACTTGCCCCATTGAATTGGATCGTCCATGCCCCGCATTGGATTGTATCGCCAGATCGATCGATGTTGACACCACTAATTGTTAAGTGGGTCGAGTGGGTCGAGCCTCGGACAATGCCACAGGCCCTGAAACTGGCGAACCAATCACAATGCAGGAGATGTTTTTTAAAATCTTTGGATGCAAATAGGGCGGGGTTTTGGTCAGAACGTTGGTCATCTTCCAATGTCTCAGCTGATTATCATCGGCTTTCAAATTTCTTCGAGACTTGGTCTGACCAATAGCATAACAATTAACATTTCCCAAACGGAATGGTTGACCCGCCTCCCTTGGTTCCCAATTTTTCTGGAGCTCAGAAACGATATTTGTATTTCTCCTGGCCTGACAAGAAGCAATGCTGAAGGTGTTGCGTCACTAGGAGGGTGCGGCCTGGTTAAACATTTATCATCATGCTAAGAAATCATATAGTACCTGCTGCCCCTTACCAGACACCGTCCTGGGGAAAAAAACGTAACCATAGTACTACACCACTATGACAGTGCACAAGGCCTTTAGTAACATATTACGACTTGGTCATTGCCATTCTGGCAACAGATAATTTATAACAGGGGTAATGTCTTAAGGGGTTGATAATAACTATAATAATCACCATCATCATCATCTTATTGTAAGAATTATAATTGCTATTCTTAAGAATAACAAAAAAAATACCTGTTCTGCCAAACTCTGTGATGGTATAATGCCTTAGTTTTAGTTGTAAGCACTGGTATCGAGAATGGCAATTGAGAGTTTAAAAGGAAACACAGGGCACACAGCAATATCACAAATAATCAATACGTTTCGCCAACAGCACAACAAATGGGGCCTGGTCGGGTCGAAAGAAGTTAATTAATTTCCTCAGTGAATCAGAGGCATTGTTGTGAGCGGGACGGCGAGACGAGAGACCACGCCGCGCTGCATGGGACATCCCCATACCATTCTCTCCAGGCAGCCCGAGCCTAATTGCAGCGGCCATCTCGCGACGAGGCGCTTGACAGTTATTGAATAAGGCGGCGGAGAGAGAGAGAGAGAGAGAGAGAGAGAGAGAGAGAGAGAGACAGAGATGGATCAGGGGGATTGTACAAATAAGCATGTAACATGGAGACAGGTGAGTGTACAAATTAATGTGCCTAAATTGATTCTCTCTCTCTCTCTCTCTCTCTCTCTCTCTCTCTCTCTCTCTCTCTCTCTCTCTCGTTGTTCTGCCTCTTATCTGCCAGTGGGGCTGAAGACAAACAACAGGCTAGGGAATAGCTGTTAGTAAGCCCACTCCCACTTGATTAAAACGTCGATATTTTTATTAAAAAACGTGTGGGCACTCAATTAATTTTGCTGCCCATTTCAACACATAGTTGCTGCTTTATGGCTGCTCATGATGACAGTGGTACATGGTAGCAATGGGTAAGCATACAGTATGTTGAAATGTGGCCTACACTTAAAGGGAGCATTGAATAAATGAAAAAATCATGGTTGTTAATTTATTCATTTGTTGATTCACACCTCAGCTTCATAAATACTGCTGTATGTCGTTGGTCATGACCTTTACCTAAAGTTGTTTGAAATATTGAAAAGCAATTCATCCTTATATAGTTCACTATCTATGAAGCAAAATTATGCAACTTCCATCCTATGTAGCAAAATATTTAGTTGCCGTATCTTGTAACATTTCAGATATGTTGATGAAAGAGAGGATTGTGTACATCCCAAGAAAAGGTGCAGGACGAAGGCCAACTGTAGTTTTCAAAGTGAGGAGTCCGCACACTTAAAATCCTTTTTTGTCTTTTATTATTTCATGGCTGCATTACGTTTCGACTTCAACAGTCTTCATCAGATTCTCCTCTGATTCTTCCCTGATGAAGAGACTGTTGAAGTCGAAACCTAATGCAGCCATGAAATAATAAAAGACAAATAGAATTTTAAACATTTCAGATATGTCAGATATTTTGTAGGCATCAGCCCTATCCAATCATCAGTGGATGATTTCTACCTCTACATTACACTAAGTGCGTTCCAATATGCGACCTTGCGTCCTCCACTTGTGCTTGTGGCCTCGTACCAGGAAGTAATAAGTCGTGATGACATCACTGACAACAGTATTACATTTCAATATCTCGCAAAAGCTTCATTTTCAAACAGAAAGGTAAATGAAGAATAGTTCCCCCAAAATTGTTTTGGCTAGGCTGAAAGCGGGGAAACTTACGTGTTTTCTCCACGGAGGAGGGGCCAGGAGGCGGGGCGAGGCCACAAAGCCCAAGTGGAGGACGCAAGGTCGCATATTGGAATGCACTCTATAATACAAATGATGTATAAACTGCTGGAAGCTGCGCCGACCATCATCATCACCATCATCACCAAATAAGGTCAAGCAGACTAAACAAATTTTAAAAACACTCTTATCCGTTCTTTATGAGCGGAGAGCGTGAGACTATGGCATACTCATCTAGAAACATGTGGCGAAAATGCAAATATAGACATTGTATAAACAAAGGAGATACGCACTCTGCGCTTCTAAATTGACAATCCGGTGCAACCAGAGCAGGACTAAACAATAAGTACAAAGGGAAAAGAATCTGGTGCCACACGGATGTCTATTTTCTGTTATTTATTTTTTCAGTGCAGTAAGACTAACGTTTCGACATGCGTCTTCATCAGAGTCCTGATTCTGGCTCTGATGAAGACGCATGTCGAAACCTTAGTCTTACTGCACTGAAAAAATAAATAACAGAAAACAGACATCCGTGTGGCACCAGATTCTTTTCCCTTTGTACTTATTGTTTAGTCCTGCTCTGGTTGCACCGGATTGTCAATTTAGAAGCGCTGAGTGCGTATCTCCTTTGTTTTCATCTTGAAACATGTGGCGGAAATGCAAATATAGACAGTTAGTCTCCTGCTTCAACAGTTCCATCCAGACCATTTTAAAGGAAAAGTAACTTGCCCTCTATCCATGGCCATCCATTTCCCCTCCTTCACTTTTAATTACCACCCTTGTTTTGGAAGGCACTGAAAATCGTGTTTTTTTTCTTCTTGTGCAAACTTCAATCTTTTGTGCGGCACAACTCCAACTCCGTCTGGGTGTGTAAACTCAATCAGAATTCTAAAAGCAAGAATTTCCCCTCCCTGTGTCAAGTTGTTCTCTGTTTACTTTGGGCTTCTTTGTTTCTGTGATTTTGTGAGAGTGTCAACAAGGGAAAGACAGACAGCATGGCCGTCCGTCTTCAATTCCAGTCTTCAGAAGACTTGTCAACGTAGTCCCTTAGTGCAAGGTAATAATTAGGCCTCTTTAAATTTGATGGATCATCATAAACAACCACCAAACCATCTGCTGATGCTCTGTTGCATCTGCAGCATCTAGGCCATACCAATAAGACGTGGATTCCTTGAGGTAACAGGGAAAAATCCAGCATTATGGGAAAAGGGAGACAGTAGTGGTGTCAACAATGATCGATTCGGCGATGCAATTCAGTGCGGGGCATGGACAATCCAGAACCGATCCGGCAAGTTCCAGAATCGATCCGGCAATTTTTTAAAGTTTCGACTACTTCCATGTATATTACGGGAGCAAATGAATGTTAAATTAAATAAAAGCACTTCAAAACATTGCAAGACTGATACAGACTGATACAGAAAAAAGCCAATAAAATGTTGCTCAGTATCTGACTGATTAAACATTTGCTTTGCTTTCAGTAGAAATGTAATGCATTGCAATGCATTGTAGAATTGAATCGGATCGGATCGCAGAATCGAATCGAATCGCTACCTCCCGAATCTTCGTGATCGAATCGGATCGTGAGGGCAGTGCCAATCCACACCACTAGGAGACAGCCTCTTGAGACACACTGAATCAGGGCTGGACCTGCAGGCCGTCTGGCATACAGGGCATTTCCCGGTGGGCCCTGCACCCTTGTGGGCCCTGCACCCTTGTGGGCCCCTATTTTCAGAAATGTAAAAAAATATATGTCTTTTTTTAAAAAAAAAAACATTTCTGAAAATAGGGGCCCAGGAGGGTGCGGTGCCCACCGGGGAGTCAGTTCTGCGCCACTAATTGTGAAGGGCCCCTTTAAGCCAAAAGTGCCCTGGCTCTATTTCTCCCCCAGTCCAGCCCTGGACTGAATGAATTACATTTCACTATGAGGTCAAAACCAATCTTTATTCCTGACTGCTGGTATGGCTTGTCTCATCAGCCATTTCTTCTTAGGTACATTGTATGTTTATGTCGACTGGTTGAAGGGAAAGACAGACAGAAGAGCAGTTCACTTGCGTTATTGCGTTTTAAATCAAAGTGTTTCATTACTAAGAAGATAAGCCATCAGTCATACTTAACTCGTTTATCTTTGACGTATCAGTCGACTCATTATGGTGATGAATGATAAGAGAACTTGCTGATTGGGACAAATTTAGTATCACACACACACAACATTCGGCGCTCCTGTGTTTCAATTAGAGCAGCCAGGAACCTTAAGGGATGTTGACTTCCAGGGAACCACGTGTGCGGGGCAGGGGGAAAAAATGAGCACGGACCCGCATTATCAATCACCTTAAATGTTTTTTAGCTGCATGGGTGATGTATGCAAAGCAGTGCAGCGTTTGTAAAGCAGTCTAGGCACTGTAGGATAGGAAAGGGGGAGCATCACCGTGTTGTGTCTCTGCACACCAGGGCTGGACTGGCCATCTGGCATAGAGGGCATTTCCCAGTGGGCCCTGCACACTTGTGGGCCCCTATCTTCAGAATAGGGGTCCACGAGCGTGTAGGGGCCCCATTTTTTTTTACATTTCTGAAAATAGGGGTCCATGAGAGTGTGGGATCCATCAGTGAGTCAGTTCTACACTACTAATTAGCCTACATGGGGCCCCTTTAAGCCAAAGGTGCCCGGACCCTATTTCTCATCCAGTCCAGTCCTGCTGCACACCCTCCTCCATGAAAGCCTACGCGGTTTAGGGGGCCTGGCTGGCAGGCGGCTCTCGAAAACGCTGGTGAAAAGTTCAGCATTCATCAAGCCTTTAAAGGTGTTTGGTGCCATAATGAGGAGTTGTGTGGGGGCTCCGCCTCTGCGTTAGCGTTGCTTAGTTAGAGGGAGGCTGGCTGATGAACATATGGAGACGGGAGGCTGAGCATGCGTATTCTTCTGGGAAACTCACTCTCACTGTCCCCGCACAGGCTAATGAATTGCAAATGAACAGTTTGGATGCATGCCACCAAAGGTGTCCGAGAGGGGGCTTATTTTATGCTTGTTTCGCCAGGCCTTATGGCAATAATAGAGCAATAATAAATAATACAGCGATATTACTAGCATGAGAAATAGAGAGAATACATATGTGTGTATACATATACATATTCATCCATGTGTGGGGGAGGGGACATTTGGCCAAGATGTTATTGCACGCCTTAGTATTAAGCATTAAAGCAGTAATTTAATCAGTTTGTTTACTTCTCGCAATAATTCCTTTTCGTCATTTTGGACCTGAATATCTGTACCACTTTTCATTGCCTACAATACATCTTGGGCAGTGCATCAAATGTTCTTGCCATCCATCTGTGCTAGTCAGGTTTAAACATCATAGTTATTTTTTGGAACACGTTACGTTAAAGGCAACTAAGTAAGGCTAAGGCAACTACGTATATACTGAATGTGTGTGTGTGTGTGCGTGTGTGTGCGTGTGTATACGTGTGTGTGTGCGTGCGTGCGTGCGTGTGTGTGTGTGTATGTGTGTGTGTGTGTGTGTATGTGTGCTCACATACATGCGTGTGTGCAGAAGGAGAGAGTCTAATGTGCAGCCTATTGTCTGCGTAGATCTGGGAGTGTGCATCAGATTAATGTCATGTATGTCTATCATGTCTTATACAACTGCATCAATAGCATCGACAATCATCTGCAGTGGGAAATATAAGCCCATCGCCACGGAGATATGGGGGGGGGGGGGGGGGGGAGTTGGTGAATTTGTCTTCAGTCCTCAAGGGAGTTGTCATGATCAATTTGTGTGAGAGAATAATAAAAGCGATATCTGCCAGTCTCTTTGCTACAGATAGCAGGGCTTTTAGTCCTGAACTCACTCTAGCTTTCATTAGAGTAAAAGCAAACATGTTAGCAGCAGTTTCTTTTCACACAAAAACTCTTTTTAAGTTTACTTAATGTATATGAAAGTTGTCTTCACATTGTATTTCAGGCTAAGGTATTGTATTGTATTGTATTGTATTGTATTGTATTGTATTGTATTGTATTGTATTGTATTGCATTGCATTGTATTGTATTGCATTTGTAAAGTATTGTATTGTATTGTATTGTATTGTATTGCACTGTATTGTATTGTATTGTATTGTATTGTACAGTGCTGTTTTGAATGTTTTCCAACAAGACCTTCAGCCAAGGTGCGGTATACAGTGCATGATCCACAATGTGTTCTCTGGTTTGGTAGTCTAGACTGTGCAGGGCTGGACTGGGGGAGAAATAGGGCTTAAAGGGGCCACTCATAATTAGTGGTGCAGAAATAAGTTAATGGTGGGCCCCGAACCCTCTTTTCCATGTGGTGGGCCCACAAGGTTGCAGGGCCCAGTGGGAAATACCTGCTATGCCATATGGCCCATCCAGCCCTGTTCTAGACTACACCAAGGTTTCCATCAGCAGCGTGTCAGCTCTATGTAAAAGGGCTACCGTGTGTGGACAGTGGTGACAGGGGCGGCACTATAGGGGGGCCAGCGGGGCATTTGCCCCTGGGCCCAGGGCACTCCTGTATTGGTAGTGGGGGCCCTATTGTAATCTTGGGAGGTTGTATGGGGCCCCCATCAGTGTCTTGCCCTGGGGCCCTGTGCAATTGTTACACCACTGAGTGGTGAGTTACATCTACAGTAGATAGATACCATCTATTGCCATTTTCCGATTGCTGAAGCTGACCCCTTCTTTCAAACTTAAAGGCAGGTGATACAATCCAAGTAAGAGCAGAATCAGATATAGAGCAGTCAAGGCACCTTGCCAGCACACACCCATCTCACTTCTTACTGTGAAACGGTTTTCAACCACCAGTGCTGTTAAGACTAGATGTATTGAAACATCTCTCCATCTATAATGTCTTTGTGATGTGTTATAGAATACAGATATACACACACACGCAGACACGCACGCACAAACACACACGCACGCACGCATGCACACCCACCCACGCATGCACGCACACACAGTGCACACGCACACGCACACGCACACACAGAGAGAGAGAGAGAGAGAGAGAGAGAGAGAGAGAGAGAGAGAGAGAGAGAGAGAGAGAGAGAGAGAGAGAGAGAGAGAGAGAGAGAGAGAGAGACACACAAAGGTCAGCCCCTTTACAGACTTCTCTGGCTGAGGTCCTTTTCACGTGAGCGTATCACACATTCTTTCAGCAGAGGTAATAGAATGGGCAAGGTGAGCTAACATCTGTTTTTAAGGTCCTGCAGCAAGCCTCGCCATTTACTTGTGACCTGCGCTTCCAAGATAAAGATTGTGTTGCTGTGTGTGTGTGTGCCCGCGCGTGCGTGCGTGTGTGTGTGTGTGCGCAGGTGCGTAGGTACGTGCCTGCGTGCGTGCGTGTGTGTCCGTGCTATCCATTCACCGCAGTTGCCATAGCCTACCTGCATGCTGAGGGGGTTTCACCTCGCTATAAATGCGACGACAGAACTAATGAATTACGGGGGCAAACTAAATGTTCATGGGAAAAGCCGCCTGCCTTCATCACACGGCACGGCATAGCTATGGGCAATGAAGTCCTTAATAAGCCATGGCATATAATTGTTGTCTCTGCACTGACGGGAAGAACAGCCATTCAAACAAATAGCCAAATATTTGTACAGTGAGGGAGTCATTTGGTTTAATTTGCTTTTCGGTTCAAGGCCTCTCTCTTCTGCCATCGCCGCGGCAAAGCGAAACGAGGAACTCTTATAACGTAGCCTACACCTTGAAATGCGCTGATATGAAATTTCACAGACAGCGACGTTTCTGTGAAGATACGTTGTCTCAGATGCATTTCATTAAAATAAACAATTATAGACGCCGCCACCAACACCCGCACAAACAACAACAACAACAAACAAACAACAGCACCGGTGAGGGAGTAAAGAGGGAAAAATGATGATGCCTAAATTGAGAGGCAACATTCAGATGCAGGTGAGGAGAGAGGGGGATGGGGAGAAAATGTGACAACATTGGAAATAGGTAATAATCTGAGGAGGGCCCCGGCCTGCTGGCGCATGTTGAATAATTCGGCATGCAACCTTAGGAGAGATTATGAGTTCACTGCTCATGCGTGAAGGGTGCGGTGTGCTGTGCTGTGCGCACCAACAGCCGGAATTCATTTAGAGCAAGCAGAGCGCTGCAGTCACCAGGCAGGCAAGTGATACTGTAACCCTACGGTACTTGCTTTGCCTCGCTGCGATGGTTTAAGTGTAGCCCTTTGAAATGCAGACACATGCCATCCATTTGATGTTGCTTGGGAGTATAGAGAGAAGGTGAGGGTGAAGAGAATATGATGTAACTGCACGACTCTAATGATTTGTTTTCTGTTTTATAAAACTGGTGTGTTAGACTGTACAGTCTAAACCTATTTCTGTATCCAGACAAACCAGAAAACGCTCAAAAAAATAGCCCTGTTTTTTTCCCAATTCTGATTTAACCCTCCTCTTCCTCTACCACAGAGTCAATGTTTACTTCTGTTGTCAAACAATAAGACCCATATCTCATCAACAGATACTGGCGATTAATTAACGGGGGTGAGGGCGGGAAAGCTTCATGGGAAAACACTGACAGTTAATTTCTGTATAAAATTCACGCGGGCTTGAGAGGGCTAACCCAGGTGAAGAGGAAGGAAGACAGTCCTAGTCCTCCTCCTTCCAGACCTGTTCCTTGATGAAATGTGACTGCAGCACAAGAGGATGGCTGTAGTGGTTAGAGAACCTGTGGCTCCATCAGGCCCGTCGCAACCAGGCAAGAAAACTAGGCAATTGCCCAGGGCCCCCCCATCTGAGAGGGGGCCCCCTGGAAATTACTTATATTGTATTTGTATTTAAATGCCAGCAGTGACAACTTTGTGAGTGTGTGGCATCACCTCTCGAAATGCAAGGAAACTATACCCCTTAAAATATCTCCAGGTGGCCTCTCTCCAATAGTTTGATGGGAATAAGGGAGGCAGGGGGGGTGGATGTCCGTGTCCCTCTTTGCCTAGGGCTGCCAAATACCTTGCACTGGCCCTGTGCTCAGCAGGGGTGGAGTTGCTGTTATATCAAGGCGAGAGGAGAGAGGGAGCTCAGCAGAGATGAATGGGCCATGCCTCTAATAGCCATTGATTTCCAATTGAGGTCTTCTTAAACAGTTTGGAAAGAGCTAAAACATACTCCTCTCAAACTAATCTCGCCAAACACACTTTCCCACTCGCACACTCAGACTTGGGCACGCCACGCACAGACATAGAATTTGTACACACGCACACATGCACACACATAGCCTACATACAGACTCACATACACAAGCACACACACACGCAGGCAGGCACGCACGCAGGCAGGCACGCACGCACGCACGCACACACACACACACACACACACACACACACACACACACACATAGACTCTCTCTCTCTCTCTCTCTCTCACACACACACACACACACACACACACACACAGAGACTCTCTCTCTCTCTCTCTCTCTCTCTCACACACACATACACACACACACACACACACACACACACACACAGACACACACACACACACACACACACACACACACACACACACACACACACACACACACACACACCTCTCACTCACCTACAATTCAGATAGAAAGGAGGAGTAAAGAATGGGAATATATATATGTAAAAAAAACGATTTTTGATATCACTGTATTGAATTTTCTTGAAAATGACACAGTAGCCAACCAAAAGCACTTAACAGCACGATCGAATGCATTGATCACCACAGGTAAATACAATCATCAGGCATCCATCATGCTGTGACGAGCTATGAACCCGAGTGTGTGCACAGCACAGATCGCTGCTGCATAGGTGTAGTTTCACTGGCAGAATGTTCCCCAACAAGGCTGGACTGACCTTCTGGCATAGCGGCCATTCCCCGGTGGGCCCTGCACCCTCGTGGGCCCTATTTTCAGAAATGTTTTTTTTTTAACATTTCTGAAAATAGGGGCCCACGAGGGTGCGGGGTCCACCGGTGGGTCAGTTCTGCACCGCAAATTATGAGAGGCCCCTTTAAGCCAAAAGTGCCTGGGCCCATATTTCTCCCCCATTCCATCCCTGCAGGTGTAGTTTCACTGGCGGCATACTGGTCCCCAAATAACCTCCTCCACAAACATGACAAGTATGTTACGTGAGTCAGAGCAGTGGAGCGAATCCTTTCCCAACAAGTGAACGGCGCGGCACGGAGGCGAATCTCTAAAGCCTGCCTTTGTGATTGGCTTCTCAATTTTACCGCTATATCCACCCTTGTTGTACCAAAGCTCGGATTGCTCTCTGAGGGCCTAAAAAAATACCTCCTTGATCCGGAAAGCAAGATGAGAGGAGGCCTAGTGGGCACATTATAAGCACCAAGTTGAGAATGTCTGTGAAATTCTAGTAGGTATATTGGGCTATGTTATCATCGTTATTATAGCCACTTTAATAATATAAAAAATGTTTCATACTATGGCAACATATTACATTATTTGGTGGAAAATTGAAATATTAAGCATAGAAGGAGTAGATCAGACGTCCCATACTAATGCAATCATGGTGGTGATCTATTCATTTTGCCATGAAATTGGCTACCATTGATCTGGAACCCCTAATTTGGGCAGAAAATAATTATGTTGCCTCGTTTTTCATTGGCTGCTGTACTTCCTGGTGCAGATTATTACGCACATTCCTTCCCTGAAATGGAAAGCCCCCTATCCTGTTTAAGTCATCGTGACAACGACGTAGCCAGTGTTGGAAGTTTTTTTTTTTTTTGAAAATTCATGGCACGGCACTTTATGTTAATGTGTCTGTACTGGTGGTGTGATTTTACATGACATTATGATGGCCTTGAGCTCTCCAGACTGGGTTAAAATTACAAACCCGAATATAATTTGCGAAAACGACCAGGCTCGAAACAACCCCAGCACTATTAAATGTGCAGAGAGGTTGCATCAGATTACTTTGTGGTGCATCCAAAATGTAACAAGCAGCACTCTTTAATCCAATGGCAGTCACCACCACTGGGGGAATTTGATTCGTGTGGTCTTCTGAAATAACATGAGAATACTAATCTTGGTGTTAATGGAGTTTTTAAAGAGACCTACAATGACAGGTTCAAACATATTTTTTTTGCCATGCACCCATTTTCTGTTACATCTGCGGTCAGGCAACCTTATACAACGAAGAAAGGGGTGCTGCCCTCATTTTGTTGATGTTGCGCTGCTGTGTAAAATGCATTAAACTATGAGCTGGGTTACACACACGGCTACTGATCTGATCTCCACTACTCCATTTCAGGTTTATTGCCTTCTGCCAAATCATTGCAACTTGTAGCCTCAGTCTCTGCACATTTCCCTAGTGTCTCCTTTTCATATTCTGCCCAAGGCGTCTCAAATGGAAACACTCAATGGGTTAAAAAAAAAAAAAAAACTGAGCACATCCACTGTCTCCATATAAGACGCCTTAGGTAGAGTAGGCTATGCCTTGTTACCAGCTCACTCCTTATGCCACGAAGCAGTGAGAATAGTAGATCAGTGCCATCCATAAATTAGTGCAGAAATGTAAAGGAATTGTGTTTTCATGTCAAACATCACTGTAGCCTTTTCCACATCTCCCTTAAGCACAAGAAAAGGCAATGCAGTCTCATATTACTCTTTTGCCTTTCACTGCGATGCTGGGTTAGGCCATTGAAAATGAAGGGACTTGCCTTAATCTACAATACTAGACTTGATTATCTCTGTATGTAGTGAGACTGAAGCTGTGAGGGGTGTGTGTGTGTGGGGGGGGGGGGGACGACGACGCATCCTGCCTTCTTAGCTGTGACACTAATGAAACCCCTTGACATAGATGTGTTGAAAGCAGAGAGCAAGAGAGCATTGCCGTTGCCGTTGCCTGCTGTCAGATAGGAAATAGGCTCTTTTGACATTCAAATTATGCCCAGAACACCCACTCAATTAGGGTACTATTTCATAATTAGTCCATGTTGCTGGAAACACTTCTCCCCCTGTGGACGGGCTACCCCTAAGTCAAGCCATTCATGTCCCTCAGTGATTCATCTCATCTCATCTGCCTTGATAATATTCAACCTGTCCACAAAATGACTGCTGAAGTGTAGACTGTATACTGTAGTCTGTGAGACAAGGCAAGTGATCTTATAGCGCACATTATATGCATAGAAGCGCAGTTCTGGGATTTACATAGGCATTTGCATAAAATGTAATAAGCGTGTTATTGCAGTCAGTATCAGTCTGTGGTATGCCGCATACAAACTTCGTGGGGCAAAATAATTCGTCACAGATTTCGTTTTACTAGTTTCGGTGCGTCTCGCATCCAGGACATGAAACGTAAACAGCACCGCCCGTTTGTCTCATGAGGCACCAACGGGATGACGGTAATAGCCGGTAGTGTGTTTTAGCGCTCGCAGGCAGTCTGTCCACTTGTGCTACCGAGCAGAGGATGTCATCCGCGATTTAGACGGAAGATTATCAGTTTGGATTAATACGGACTTTTGAGCGTCAAACGCGTTTCATGGAGAATACAACACCAGTTAAAGACATTTCATGCCTGTCGCCGTGTGAGATTTGCGTGTTGTTTTACACGTTTTTACAGTCCAGGGTGTACCCGTAGAGCGCCTCTGGAATCGTGCAATTTCTCTCCACTTCCCACTCGGGATATGCATGACCCGCTTTGCCTGCGGTTGGAATAATGCCCTGTGATCGCCGTACTGCTCGGGAGTTTACAGCAACATCATCTTGACTGCAGTCTGAGGAACATGGAATAATAGAAGAATGCATAAAGTCTGGGAAATATTTACAATTCTTCATGCAAATTTGATCATCTTCTCTGCAGGTATGCCGACGGGGAAACGGGAGGTGTGGGTGGTGACAGGGATACGGATCTACGAGCCACAGGCAAAACGCAGTCTGATTATTATCCGGTTTCCAGATAAATTAATATTGGGAAAGGGATAATAATAAAAGAAACTGATCATGTGTATTTTTGTAACACATATGTTATACTTATCTAAGTATTTTGTAAGTTTTAAAATGGCTCTCTACTCATTTTCTTCTCATGGACAGCCGGGGTGTTAATTATTGCAGTTTTTTATAATTGTCCACGGATCGTTTAATTCTCCATTCAGTAGATCTGCATCTCTCTCTCTCTGTCTCTCTCTCTCTCTCTCTCTCTCTCTCTCTCTCTCTCTCTCTCTCTCTCTCTCTCTCTCTCTCTCTCTCTCTCTCTCTCTCTCTCTCTCTCTCCTCCCTTATAAAATATTAACGAGTTAGAATCACATTCTGCATAAGACAGAATAGATGTCATCAGACAGACGTTTGATCAAAATTCAAGTGCTAACACAATCTAATTTTCTTTTCATTTTTTTCCAATCGGGTGAAAGTAAATGTTTAGGCACTCAAATTATGTTTGGCAGAGTTGCGCTGTTTTCTCCGCGTTCCCTTGCGCGTCCACTTCTGGCTCGCGTCCACACCTCTGACGTTCTCGGATGCGTCCAGCTGTTCACGTCATTTGGATGCCTGGCAGGCAGTCAGATTTCCTGACATCAAACATCAGTTGGACAATAAGCCACATCAATGATGCTCTGACAAATGGGAAACACGCACACGCCACAGAGACACGCGTGGAGATATTGCTTCCTCCTCCTCAACGCCTGTCCACTTACGTATTACTTCCATTTCAACACGTCGCTTCGGTTGTCTCTTGATCTTCATCATGCGCAGCTTTAATCTTGAAGCTTAGTGTTAATAATGCTGCCGATGTGGAGCCTGTAGATAACCCCTCTTTGGCCTCTCTTAGCAGTGTTCAGGGAAGAATCCACGCCACTAAATCCAGTCGGCGGTACTCAAAGCTGGAGGGAAATGACAGTCTTGAGGACTTGGCATGATTTTCAAACACCATATTCATTTGGAACACCAGCTGTGCCCCTCACTCTGTTTTTGTAGATCACGGAGACACTCAAGCAGTGGCATGTATTTTAGTATTTTAGTCCATTGCATGCCACTGCTACAGTATATCCCCCGTAGTCCAGCTGTAATGCCCATTAAAGAGAATTTTTGAGTAGCCTTTATACATTTCAAAGCTTCACTGTCTCTAAAAAAAAAGTTGTTGCCTTTTGGCTGATTCGTTTGGCACAATCTTGGCATATGCTTATATGGCATATGTTACTGTCATTTATCACAGTCATGCACTCTCGTCTGAGATGGCTCTGTGTGTGTGTGTGTGTGTGTGTGTGTGTGTGTGTGTGTGTGTGTGTGTGTGTGTGTGTGTGTGTGTGTGTGTGTGTGTGTGTGCGTGCGTGCGTGCGTGTGTGTGTGTGTGTGTGTGTGTGTTAGAGAGAGAGAAAGAGAGAGAGAGAGAGAGAGAGAGAGAGAGGAGAGAGAGAGAGAGAGAGAGAGAGAGAGAGAGAGAGAGGGAGAGAGAGAGAGAGAGAGAGAGAGAGAGAGAGAGAGAGAGAGAGAAAGAGAGTCTGTGTGTTTGTGTGTAAGTGTGTATGTGTGTGCGTGTGCATGTGTATGTGTGTGTGTTTGCGCGGGCGTGCACACCCTCAGCACACACTTTCCATGGATGAACCATAGTATTTCTCTTGCTCAAGGTCTTTTGATTCAGGGCTTGTGCACTCACTCCCTCCCTCCCTCCCTCCCTCACAGCCACAGCCTCTGCATTTGAATTCCCTGTTAGACTCCTGAGCGCCCCCCCCTCCCTCCAACCTTCTCTTTTTGGATTTGTTTATTTATTTACATATCACATTATTATTTTATTTTTTGGAGAGGAAGGCCAAGTAGCAGTATCACAAGCAGAAGCATAAGCAGCAGCAATCGGCGGCTGTGGGTTCCTGTTCAGCACTCCGGCCGCCGGGTGGGTAATAGGCATGTCTGTGGTTGATGGGAGAGACAGCGGAAATGCAGCACACCAGAAGAAGAAGAAGAAGAAGTGTGCGAACCAAGAGGAGAGGGACGGGCGAGTGGCGGGTGGCGGGTGCGAGTGGAGTGAGAATGAGAAGACGCTGGAGCCAGCATGACTCAAAGCACAGCACATGAGTCAGACGTGAGCGAGAAATCAATGCAGGATTTTTCTGTGGGCAGGTGGGGTGAGAGGAGAGAGCGGTGTGTGTGTGTGTGCGTGTGTGCGTGTGCGTGTGTGCGCGCGCGCACGTGTGTGTGTGTGTGTGTGTGAGTGCATGTGTGTGTGTGTGTGAGTGCATGTGTATGCGTGTGCGTGTGCGTGCGCGTGCGTGCGTGCGTTCTTGCCTGTGTGTGTATGTGTGTGTGTGTGTGTGCCGAGCCTAGGCTGGCTGGTGAGACAACAGTGCTTGCTTGTCTGTCCGTCCTCCGCCGTCTCCCGTCTTGACTTGGCGTGCTGTGCTTATCTGGCTTTTACGGCAACTCAGGAGATGTTAATGCTCGAGCAATTACGCACTAAGTGCAGAGCGTTAAGAGGGGCGGCCAATAATGAGGAAGTATATTTGCCAAGAAGGAGAAGAAGCGCATCCACCACCACCAGCAGCAGTAGCCAAAACGGGAAGAAAGACACACACAGCATGGCGCTAACAAGGCAAAGGTCACACACAGCTTTGACCCCCCGAGGGAGCGCGCAGAGCAGATCTCAGATCCAATTCACACCTTTACCTGCCCCTCTCCTTCACCTCCCTGGCACTCCCTGTTAAGCACATCGAGGAGGAAGTGTACTCGTCTGACAGAGGTCGAGGTGTTTTGCAGCCTTAAAACAACGCTGATTGATCTACTGTGGCTTACACCGTACGCTACGCATGAAAGTGGCCGAGATGGAACAAGATGGAGGCTATTGTATGTGTCTTGAAATGGAACACGTGCCCTTGAAGTCACGCATTGTGGAACGCTACCAAACTCGAACCATAAAAGCAGCGCCCACGTCACCGAGCCACCGCATTGTGGGCACTTAGAGAAGGACAGTTCAATAGTCTGGCTTCAAGGGTTTACTCATATTTCCATTTCTTTCATATTCAGATTGCGGCCCTGTCTGAGTTTTGTTTCATAACTGTCATTGGTTTTGGGGATTCATAAAAAGAAGAGAGAGAGAGAGAAAAAAAAGCTGTTTTGTTCGACCCTGTGTTTGACCAAAGGGACACAAGTGATGGCTTACAAACACTTTCGCTAAACAAAATGGCCCCTGCCATCTATGTGGCTACATTGGTCAATACCTTTCTTGAGGTGGAAACCCACACGTGAAGAAAGCATGTTATTTACTGTAAACTAAAGGCCTTGAGGTCGGAACACAAAAAAATACACAGCCATGGTTCTTTCAGTGGTAGGCCTATGCATTGAGGAGTACAATCAATCTCGCATTATGTGATTAGAGCATTACTCAAAAATTTTAGTTCACGCTATTATGCTACAAATACTCTTATGGATTTTTTCTGATGGAAGTTTGATGGGATTTCTTGAATGTAAAACTCAATTATATGAATGGAGAGGAAAATTCCTTTCCTTCTCAAATGCTTTAACCAATTTGTTGTGGTGTGAGGCGGCATTTCCTGAAGCGTGCCACAAAGCCACGTCTTCATTTTGTCATGGCAGATGCCATATGCTCCTGTAAATGGTTATAATGATCAGTGTCCAGTGATGTGATAACATTATATCACCACAATTTGTCATCATAATCTCCATAGCTGTCTAGTGCTGCAACGGTTTTAATAGCATGTGATGTGGCATTAAGCTGTTGACGGTATTTAAAATGACCAAAAATAACAGCTGAGCTATGCCAAATCATCAGGGACGTCCGTAGACATCACGTGGTGACTGGCATTTTACAGGATGGGGACGACATGGGTAGAGGAAGTTTTTGAGCAGGATTTGAGTAAAGCAGATTGATTTATATATTTATTAACCGGTGCTTTTGATTGGGGAAATGTGGTCTTACCCTTGTACTAATTTCATTTAGAGGGTCTGGAATGACCAAATTGGAAAATAATTACAGTTGGAAGGGCTGAACTCCATTGGCATTTGAAATGTGTGCCTTATTTTAGCCAACCGCTAACATTTGGTCTTGACTTGACATTGAAAAAAATGATTGGGAGGGGTGAGAGGGGTGAGCTGAAATTTGAAATGGGCTTTCCCCCCCTCGCCAGTGGCATGCTGGGCAGGGGGGTTGGAGGCATGTGAAACTTCTGACTGCATGTAGTCAGTTGCCCAGTCTGCACTTTATATGTCGAAGGTATTGTATAGGTACTCTAGGTGTAATGTATGTGTACTGTCTATGTCTAATTGTCTACGTCCACACCTAAAGTCTATGTCTATGTCTGCATGGGAAAGTAAGAAACGTAATTTAAATTCTTTGTATGACCAGTGTATGTAAAGAAATTGACAATAAAACCAACTTGACTCTTGACTTGATTTAATGATTATATCAAGGCATTACATTATCACACGCTTTTAATCATCAAGCTTTCCTAGATGATCATGTCAATCGGCAAGCTTTTCAAGATGATTATTGTGAAAAAAAGAACAAGGAACAACTTTCAAAAAGGGCATATTTTGTCCAGTAGGCCAAGGGGGCAAGTGCTTTAGCACCACCCTGTCCCTCGTCTGTGCACGCTTATGCCCCTCTCTCATCCCTGATTGGCTGGTTGTCTGGTCATAAGACTAAAGCCCACCCAGAACACCTATGCCATGCGTGACATGGACGCAGCATCTTTTTGGACTGGATCTTTTTCTTTCTTTTCTCTCTCTCTCTCTCTTACTTCTACATCACAATAATAGATCGTAGATGTATCTGTCAACACTCATTTTTGGTCATGTCTACCTCAACTCACAGAGTATGTTTTTTGCACATTTGCCTTTTTATTCTTTCTTTAGTTTTCATTTTTCCCCTCCCTGACTATTAGCTGTGTTATTTGTGTCTCGAAAATAAAAATGTGGGCATTATGTGTATTTATGTAAGCTACTTTGCACCTGAATTTCCCCCTGGGGATCAATAAAGTTAGGCTACTCTACTCTACTACTACTAACTGGCAAGGGCAGGTTAGAAATGACAGCTCATGTTAGGAACTTCTTCTGACCAATCAGAGCAAAAGCTTGGGCTTCCTTTGCTGACACAGATGAAGCAGTCCTGTACCGCCCACCCACTCAACACTCGCCCAACCCCCCCCCCCACACACACACACACCACAACTGCTCCCACGCTACAAATCAGGCACGTCACAACCAGGCAAGCAAACTAGGCAGTTGCCAATGGGGCCCCCATCAAAAAGAGGCCCCTCTGGTAACAACTGGTTATGTTCGTGTATTCAGATGACAGCAACGACAATTTTGTGAATGTGGCAGCACCTCCAATAAGAATTAAATGACAGAAAAGGGTCATTTTAGCCTAGCCCCCCCCCCCCCCCCCAAACCCCTTGAAACGGCCCCACTCCAAATAACACTGCACAGAGTAGAGACAGAGAGACAACCTCCGTTTGACCCCAGGTTGTTCTTTTGACATAAACCTCTAACCTTAACATAAGACACAACACATGCATGCAATGGACCCCGTCCCATTGAAGGGAGATTATGGTTATTTCAGCTAAAAACATATTAACAATACGGCCTAATGCCTCTCAATGAAAAGCAAAAAAAAATGAAATAATAATAAAAAAGCGTTGCATAATGTAGGAGCAGCGGGCCTGATGAATTATGCGAGGCAGCCCTCCTATCTATCCTGGAGAGCACCTCCATCAAGTGATTGAATGTTGATGTCATGCGATGAAGCCATGCGGGACTGGGAAGGGTTTTTTGATCAGATATACAAGCAACTGGTAGCCAGCTGAGAGAGAGAGAGAGAGAGAAAGAGAGAGAGAGAGAGAGAGAGAGAGAGAGAGAGAGAGAGAGAGAGAGGGTGAGGCATAGAGAGGAAGAGAGATACTGAGAGAGAGAGAGAGAGAGAGAGAGAGAGAGAGAGAGAGAGAGAGAGAGAGAGAGAGAGAGAGAGAGAGAGAGAGAGAGAGAGAGAGAGAGAGAGAGAGAGAGAGAAAGGGCGAGAGCCGGAGTGTGCTCGGCTCAGAGTGAGTGAGAGACGAGGAGAATAGCAATGATTCGGAGTGCGTTTGAATGTTCAACTCAGTAGTCGGGTTCCATCCTGACCTAGTTTTTTTTCACTTTGCACTTCTCGCTATGGAGCATACATGATGTACAAGGAATCTCCTCGCCAATCTTTTAAAGCATGTCCATCCTCTTCAAAGACTCGTCTCGAAAATAAACATGTACAATGTGGACACACATTTATTTATTCCTGGAATGTGTGTGCATGCACTGCAGACAACACATCAGGGGTATTCTTCTGAACTTGTTCAGAAAATGCGATCAAAAATGAGTAGTGTAAAAAAGAAATCTTGGACCCACGTCAGAGGGAGGAGAGTGTGTGAATATTTCATCTCGCCTCTCTGACGTTCAATGATT
>NC_085858.1:48795803-48800803 GCF_034702125.1 Engraulis encrasicolus | reverse complement strand
GGCTGCCTATTGTCAAATTTCACCTTTACATGAAAGCTTACTAAGCAATAAACAAATATTTCCTAGTATGGTCCAAGTAGAGTCATTTTTGCAGCTAAAAATGGCTATTTGGTAACACTTTATTTTAGGGACACATCTATTAGCACTAATACATAAAATATTAATGCATGTGTAAGTAACTTGTAAGGCATGTACTAAGCAAAATAAGACAGTTGTTAAGCATGTATTCACAAATGTCTTGTTCATGCACAATAAGGGATTTATTACCAATATAACCTTAGTAAGGACCTAGTAGACCTAGATTTCTATTTATGTGTAAGCAGTAAGGGCCAGAATACAATGTGTATAAGCTCCTGGTACACTGTGTGAACAAACCCTGAACAGTGTGAAAACAGATGTGGAATAAGGGTCCCTATTCTAAAGTGATGCATTGCTCAGCCCAGATGGCTTAGGGCCCCCGCACTACCTAGGGCCCCACTCTACGTGCCCCCCCCCGCCCGGGAAGCAAAGTGTAAGAACAGTTCAAATTTAATATTAGTCTCAATAGGTATGTAGATCTTACTTATTCTACTCATTGTATTGATGAGTAATTGGAAGCATTATATAGCAAGGATAGGACGTAAAGTTATCAATGACGGTGGGGGGTGAGATGTCATTTTTTCATACACCAATTAGTTTTAATTGTAAAAACCCTGCAATAAATGCAGGATATAACGATGAGTAGTAGTTTGGAAGCGAAACTAAGCTATTCCTTTCTGATAAATAAGTTAATGTTTGAGAAACTTAGCTACAAGAAGTGCAGTGCATGATGGGTACGCCCTTAGCAACTAAATTTCACAAGTGAGGGGAGGAGCTAAGGACGTAGGCTCAGAGCTGGGTAGGTTGTCTGTTGGCCTAGATTGCGTACCCATCATGCACTGCACTTCTTGAATTATCACAAAAGAGTAGTTTAGTTTTGCTTCAAAACTATTATTCTAATGTTCTGCATTTATTTTGGTTTTTTTACAATTAAAACTCAGTGGTACATGAAAAAAAATTACATCTCACCAACCCACCGCCATTGACAAGTGTACGTTCAATCCTTGCTATATATAGGCTCTTGTTACCTCCCTTACATTATAATGAACAAGAGATAACTAGATAATTTTGCTGGGTAAATAATAATTATTTGATATACCCTTACACTTTGTAGATCGGGAGGGCTAGGTAGTGCAGGCCTGGGTGGTGTGGGGGCCCTAGGACTTAGGTAGTGCGGAGGCCCTGAGGCTACCATCTGGGCTGACCAATGCATCACTTTAGAATAGGGACCCTTATTCTGCATCTGTTTTCACACTGTTCAGGGTTTGTTCACACAGTGTGTCGGGAGCTTATACACATTGTATTCTGCCACTTACTACTTACTAATAAATAGAAATATAGGCTTACTGGTCCTTACTAAGGTTATATTAGTAATAAATCCCTAATTGGGCATGAACAAGACATTTGTGAATACATGCTTAACAACTGTCTTATTTTGCTTAGTACATGCCTTACAAGTTACTTACACAGGCATTAATATTGTATGTATTAGTGCTAATAGATGTGTCCCTAAAATAAAGTGTTACCGGCTATTTTTGGAAATTCAAAATGGCGGACCATGGAGAAGATCCCCCTTTTCATGTATGAAAAGTGCAATTTTTCCAGTCATAATGAATACTTAGAATTTGATGATGGTGGTAAGTATTCATGAAAAAGGTAACATTAGTGAATGGGCAGCATGAATTCTGGAAATAAACAACTAAAAATCTCACACAGTGTCCCTTTAAAGGCAAAAACAGAATCGACAACGAAACAACCGAATCGGCCCGCCCCTGAGAACAGAGGCCCACCAGGAAAAAGCCCTGTGTGCCAGATTCCCAGTCCAGCCCTGCTGCCTTGGCTGCTGTTGTTGTGGTGCCGTGTCCCCATGCCTGTCCCCCATTACTACGTACGGCGGAGAGACAAAAGACAACTCCCAGCTTCTAATTCTAGGCCCTGATGAGATCGTGACACGGCGGCGTGGTCTTGTTCTGTTCAGTGTGCCTGCCTGGCCTCCACAGTCCGCCTGGCCCTGTTTCTAATCAGCGAGCCCCGTCGTCAACCCTCTCCCAACGTAAAGAACCCAGCTACCTGACACTAATGTGGAAATGGATGCAAGGCTTTCTTTCTTTATTTCTTTTTTTTTGTCTGTTTTTTTTTCTCTCTCTTTATTTCCGGGGAGACAGAGAGGAGAGAGTGTTTTTAGAGCCCATGCCGGGTGTACATCAGAGAGAAAAACAAGATGGGTGCTTTCAATGAGCAGCACCCACATTAGTACAAATAGGTCAGAGAAGAAAACAAGCGCTTGGCTGACTTAATAGGGAGCCAGGGTTGGTGTGTTTTCCTCCAGGAGGATGCAGTCTGCAAATGAGGTAATGCAGTATCTGTAATTGCTTGTTGTGGAGTAAAGGGGCAAATTATAATAAACGTGTTGAATCCTAATTACTCACCCTGCTCCACCACGTCGTATGCTCATGGTCATTTGATTTGATTTGAATGGCACAGTAATTAATTTGTATTATTCAAATTTCAGCTGTTTCGCTTGAATATCTTTTTTTTTTTTACATTTTTCGCCAGACTAATGTACCGTTCGGTGGTCCATGGTGATTCCATTTTTTTTGGGTTGTTGTTGTTGGATTCTTTTTTTGTCCTGTCACAAAGTGGCTACACAGAACATATGTTTCACCAAGAGCCTTCTGTTCCTGGTCTCCTTTTTTCTGTTTTCCGTTATGTTTTTGTATCACCTGGCCAGCGGCCTCCAATCCCACCATGCCAGGCCCATGCCCCATGCCAAGGCCATAAAGTGCAACGCTAGTCTATATGTGCAGGGCTGCTGACAGCTTTGGTTGGGCCCAAGACAAGGTCATCTGAAAGGGCCCCCCAACCAATACTTACAATGTAATATGGACCCAATTCTTGGCCGCCATTTTCCCTGGGCCCGGGACAACTGGCCCCTTTGTCCCCCCGCCTGCTGGCTTCCCTGTCTATGTGCTATGCTATATGGCCTTGAACGAGACCATGCAAGCAAGCATCAGTCTGACTTGGTTGGCTTGTGTTATGCACAGCATACGACAGAGGCTAGATTCCCCCGTGACGAGTCTCGGTGGGGTAGAAAAAGGGCTTCGCGCCTCATTTGCCCGTGTCAGTTTAGAAAGCGCCACAGTGTGTTGCAGAGTGTTTCGCTCATCTGTCCAATCCGGGTGCTAAGTCCAGTCTGTCCTCAGGTCCCCCTGAACTTGCCATCTGTCCTGCACAGTCACACACTGATTGGACAGGGCTGGACTGGGGGAGAAATAGGACCCGGGCACTTTTGGCTTAAAGGGGCCCCTCATAATTAGTGGCGCAGAGCTATTTTACATTTCTAAAAATAGGCGCCCAAAAGGGTGCGAGGCCCACCGGGAAAGGCCCGCCATGCCAGATGACCAGCCCAGCCCACTGATTGGACACCATCAGATTTTCTTGTCGCCGGCCGCTCAGTCCGAATGATCCTCGTCGCGCTCGTGTTCGTTGGCGTGTGCTAAACTGGAAATCTGTTTATTGAACTCGCGTAATGAGAAACACAGGACCGAGCGGCCGGCCGATGAACACTAAGCACTTTTTGTTGCACAATGGGCTTTTTTTTTCTAGAAACACACTCACTTGGCTGCTCCTGTTGTTGATGTTGTGTTTCTTTCTTTTTTTTAAAAAAGAAAAAAGAAAAAGAAAAGCACTTTAGTCCAAGGTGTGGGTCAAAGCCCAGGTTCCTGGTTGTATACCCAGACACGTGTTTGACAAATGAAGGCTAGCCAAGGAGGTGGTGAGCACAGACAAAGCCAATTTATAAAGAATAAGCTAAAAATACATGTGCTTTCTCTCTCTTTCTCTCTCTGCACCCCTCCTCTCCTACGCTACCTTTTCCTTGCACTCTCTATCTCTCACTGACTCTCAGCCACTCACTCCATTCCTTCCTTCCTTCCTTCCTTCCTTCTTTCCTTCCTTCCTTCCTTCTTCTTCTCTCTCTCTCTCTCTCTCTCTCTCTCTCTCTCTCTCTCTCTGACAATACACACCTACACCTTCAGCCCCTGCACGTAAACACAAACACCAACCGACAGACAGACAGTTCAGTGTGTTGTAGAACACGGTGTAGAGCTGAAATCAGCATGTTCCGAGGGCCAAGTACAGTTACAGCAACCTTTGACGGATTCATTGCAGCTGGCACAGTGACACTCACGGCACGCTCCGGCTCCGGCTCTCCAAGCTGTAAGACTGCACTGCATAATTGCCTGATCAGGTCTGGACTGGGGGCGAAATAGGGTCCGGGTACTTTTGGCTTAAAGGGGTCCCTCATAATTTGCATAATTTGGTGGGCCCTGCACCCTCGTGGGCCCCTATTTTCAGAAATGTATTTTTTTTTGTTATTATTATTATTATTTTTACATTTCTGAAAATAGGGGCCCACGAGGGTGCAGGGCCCACTGGGAATTGCCCGGTATGCCAGATGGCCAGTCCAGCCCTGAGCCTGATCACTGTAGGGCTTTTGGGTAGAGCCGACTGCCTGGTTTGTGGAGTTTCTGGCCACGGTTCCGTGCCGATACGCCGGCCGGGCCAAATGCATTTTTAATCCTCCTTGGATCTCTGGTCGGACAAACATTTTTATTTCTTCAGAAATATTAAAATCTGCTTACAGTTGAGGGAGAGGAAGTGAAAGATGATTTTTGTAACTTTTTGGTATACAGAGCGGAATAAGAATATGTTAGAATGCAATTTATTGTCAATAATGTATGACGTAAAATAATGTTCAGTGAGTTGGCAAATACGGTCTACATTGTAAAACATTAGGATTCGATCACATATGCCTCTTTTCCACTGTGGGTTTTCTGGTAGGCCTACAGCTCGACACAGAGTGACTCAGTCGCCGCTTTTTGCTTCACGGTTGAGCTTTGTCATGCCTATTCAAAAAGCAA
>NC_085858.1:48778303-48788303 GCF_034702125.1 Engraulis encrasicolus | reverse complement strand
AGGGTGTTCTGTTGGTGCAGGCAGCAGAGGGGTCTATTCAGCCGTTCGGCCATTTAGATGTGATTCACGTGTGGAGACAAAAGAGGCCTGGCGTGCCGTCCGTGGCGTGCACCCTGCCGCACCTTCACGCCACCATTGACCCCATGCTGGCGGGGCCTTGATGTACGTCTTGGCCTTGCCTGAGCACTGAGCAGGTGTGCAGGGAGTGTGTGTGCATGTCTGCATGTATATACGGGTGCACCTCTGTGTGTGCGTGTGTGTGTGTGCGCATGTGTGTATGTCTATGTGCGCCTTTGTGTTTTGTGTGTGTGTGTGTGTGTGTGTGTGTGTGTGTGTGTGTGTGTGTGTGTGTGTGTGTGTGTGTGTGTGTGTGTGTTGTGTGTGTGTGTGTGTGTGTGTGTGTGTGTGTGTGTGTGTGTGTGTGTGTGTGTCTGTGTGTGTGTGTGTGTGTGTGTTTTCCCACTGACAAGGGGGTTGTGTGTGTATGTGGGGGGATGGCAGAATTGGAGCTCTATGTGAGAATGTGCATGTGTTTGTGTGTGTGTGTGTGTGTGTGTGTGTGTGTGTGTGTGTGTGTGTGTGTGTGTGTGTGTGTGTGTGTGTGTGTGTGTGTGTGTGTGTGTGTGTGTGTGTGTGTGTTGGGCGAGTTGGTACCAAATTGAGCTATCGCGAAACTCCGCCCCCAATAACATTGGTAAAATAGACACTTAGTGTTATTAGCATATTATTTTCGCACTATGAAAATACTATTGCAACAACAACATGACATTACACGATTTTATCTGCTGTGTTATACACGATTTTTTGCCAATTTTGCAGATGTGTGGGGTGGGGGGTTTTGGCAATTAAGGGGCAGATGCCGGAGGGGGCCCAGTAGGATCGCCACTGTGTGTGTGTGTCTGTGTGTGTCTGTGTGTGTCTGTGTGTGTCTGTGTGTGTGTCTGCCTCTATGCCTTTGACTCTACCCTAATGGAGAGCAGAGAGTGTGTTCCGTTCGCGTCTGATTTCTTCCCAAATTTGGGTCTGTGCTGTGGATCCTTTGGAGAGCCAGTGTGCTCGGAGCCAGCCAACCAAATGTCAGCACCACCGCTGAGCAGAGCAGAGCAGAGCAGAGCAGAGGGGATTACTACACGGTTACATCATTATTTTTGGAAACAGACATTTATTTAGGTCACCCAAAACATAAAGCATAAAGCAACCCCTCACCGCACCACCACCACCACCGCCACAGCCAGAGGAGCGATATAATTGATTACCAGAAAAGTCAAAAGCGGTCCACACAGTGGTGTAGTCTACGTAGAACGCGGGTATACGGAGTATACCCACTTCTAAATTTCAGGGATTTCAGTATACCCACTTAAAATTGATTGATCCATTATTTTGAGTAGCACAAATATATACAGTATAAAAATGCTCAAATATACAGTATGCCCACCATAAAAAAGTAGACTACACCACTGGGTCCACACACTGCAGCCCAGCAGTGTTGCCAGATTGGGCGGGGGCCCGTCCAATTGGGCTACTTTGGATGAGCGTCTGCGGGTAAAAACTAGAAAAATTGGCCATTTGGCGTTTTTTTCAGCCGTTTTGGGCCCATAGAAATCAATGTAGTCTGTTGAATTTGGGCGGAATTTAGCGCATTTTGGCGTTTTTTGAGAACCTTTTGGGCGGGATTTTTATCAGACACATCTGGCAACACTGCGGCCCAGTCTCATTAGCGTGTTACTTCCGAGGGTGGGAGTTGCAAGGGGTGATCGGGGAGGGAGGAGGGGGAAGTACAGTACACAACAACGCACACGACGCACACAAAGAAATAGCCGCAGCAAAAAATTCTTTAATGTAATGACAAGCCTTTGTAATGGATTTCACAACTTTGCCAGCGTTTTGTTAATTTGATTGCTAGTTACGTGTCAATCAGCGGCGATTGCGGGCGTCTAGGGAGTCACATACGCACACATGCAGAGACGCTGCTGAGCCCGGGAGATAGGCCTCCTGTGAAAATTAATGACTGAAATGCATTTACAATCCATCAACAGAGTTTTTCAAATCAACGGAGAGCTTGTGGTGGATCAGGATTTTTTAATTAATTGACCAAAGAAAATGTGTGTGTTGCGTGTAGCCTACCCTGCTCTATCTATCAGGTAGGTAGAATGACAGAGAGAGAGAGAGCGAGAGAGAGAGAGAGAGAGCGAGAGAGAGAGAGAGAGAGAGAGAGAGAGAGAGAACACAGCCCCGTAATCCCTTTGGGTATCACATCCGTCCACGTATGAACATGCTTTTACCGCTCCATATTTAGCAGTCAATTTACTAACAACATGTGCAGTATACATACAGATGCCACATATGTTGTCGCTGAGGAGGAAGTGGAGGGATCTTTGAAAGCCCTGGCTGGCCCCATGGTACATTTACAGATCAGCTGATGTGTAGTGCTGTGCTGTGCTGTGCTGTGCTGTGCAGTGCTGTGCTGTGCTGTGCTGTGCTGTGCTGTGCTGTGCTGTGCTGTGCTGTGCTGTGCTGTGCTGTGCTGTGCTGTGCTGTGCTGTGCTGTGCTGTGCAGTGCAGTGCTGTGCTGTGCTGTGCTGTGCTGTGCTGTGCTGTGCTGTGCAGTGCAGTGCAGTGCAGTGCTGTGCTGTGCTGTGCTGTGCTGTGCTGTGCTGTGCAGTGCTGTGCTGTGCTGTGCTGTGCTGTGCTGTGCTGTGCGGTGCTGTGCTGTGCTGTGCTGTCCTGTCCTGTGCTGTCCTATGCTATGCTGTGCTGTGCTGTGCTGTGCTGTGCTGTGCTGTGCTGTGCTGTGCTGCGCTGCGCTGCGCTGCGCTGTGCTGTGCTGTGCTGTGCTGTGCTGTGCTGTGCTGTGCTGTGCTGTGCTGTGCTGTGCTGTGCTGTGCTGTGCTGTGCTGTGCTGTGCTGTGCTGTGCTGTGCTGTGCTGTGCTCTGCTGTGCTCTGCTGTGCTCTGCTGTGCTGTGCTGTGCTGTGCTGTGTTTGGATGGGATGAGGGATGGTGAATGGTGGTGACATGTCATGCAGGGGGGGTCACATGCAGAGTATCAGCTCTTAATCTCTCTACTTAGGGGGGGTGGGAGGGAAATGGATACTCCACCACCACCACCGCCGCCATGTCAGCGTCACCTGTCAGTGAACCTTCCCAGCTTTCACGCGCCCGCTGCGGGGGCAGTGGAGTGCGGCGCTCAGGCCCGGCGAGGGGCTCTGGCGGGTCAGGATAGCACGCTGGGGTCAGCCAGACACAGCTGTTGTCCTTCCTCGCATGCACTGCCTTGCCAATCTCTCTCTCTCTTTACATCTCTCTCTCTCTCTCTCTCTCTCTCTCTCTCTCTCTCTCTCTCTCTCTCTCTCTCTCTCCAATCTGTCTCTTTCTTGCTCTCTCTCTCCCTCTACATCATGCTCTCTCTCTCTCTCTCTCTCTCTCTCTTTCCATTTCTCTCTTCCTACATCTCCCTCTCTCTCTCCCTCACATTATTTCTATATCATTCTCTCATCATGTCTCACTCCTTCCTTCTCTTCCTCTCTCAGCATTTTCAAATCTCTCTCTCTCTCTCTCTCTCTCTCTCTCTCTCTCTCTCTCTCTCTCTCTCTCTCTCTCTCTCTCTCTCTCTCTCTGTAAGTGGCTCTCTCCATCTCTTTCTGCTTTAGCCTGTTTTTCTCTCTTCATCTCTCTCCATCACTTTCTCCATCTCTGCTTGAGGTTCTTTCTCTTGCTATCTCTCCACTTCACCTCTTCTCCTCCTCCTCCTCACTTACTCATTTACTCTATCTCTCTATCCAATCCCTCTTTCTTTATGACTCTAACCCCTGCCTCCCCTTTCACTCCCTCATTCCTTAATGCTCTCTCTCTCTCTCTCTCTCTCTGGCCTCTCGCTCTCGCTCTCGCTCTCTCTCGCCCTCTCTCTCTCTCTCTCTCTCTCTCTCCATCCTTCCCGTTCTCAGCAATCTTGGTTCCTTGAGTGGCTAGATGGGATGCTCCATGTCTATGTCTGTGTGTTTACTTCCCCTCCCCTCCCTCATCTCTCTCTCTGCTCCCCTCATCTCTCTCTCTCTCTCCTCCCTCCCTCATCTCTCTCTCTCCCCTCCCTCATCTCTCTCTCTCTCTCTCTGTTCTCCTCATCTCTCTCTCTCTGCTCCCCTCATCTCTTCTCACCATGTATCTTGTCTATTAAGACGCATCCATTTGTTTTTCTTCTCTGCTTACCTGCTGACTCTGTGTGCGAGGCGAGCGTGAAGATGTGGCTGGCCGGGCAGGCAGGCGCGCGCGGCGCGGTGTACACTGCTGCTGGCAGGCGCTGTAATAACAAACCAACAGCAGATCACGTTTGAGGCAGTCAGACATCCGTGTAAATCCTACAGAACACAAATACAAGACTCACGGATCAGCAGTTGCATACACGCTCCTACAGAGAGGGACTTACATATGTCTGCCTGCCCAACGCACACACAAACACACTGACTTTGAGACACACACCGCACCACACACACACACACACACACACACACACACACACACACACACACACACACACACACACACACACACACACACACACACACACACAGAGACTTTGACATTGAGACACACACACACACTCTCACACACAACCACACTCAGAGACAGAGAAAAAGACAGAGACAGATGCACAGGCACACAACACACACACACACACACACACACACACACACACACACACACACACACACACACACACACACACACACACACACACACACACACACACACACACACACACACACACACACACACACACACACACACACACACACACACACACACACACACACACACACACCACTCACCACTTTACTACTTTGCCAGCCCCCCCGACCCCCTTTCCTTTTTTTAATACAGAATTTCATTAAGATTGCCGGTGCCCTTCCCATTAACAGGCAAAGTCCAGGAAACAGCCCCGTAGAGTCGGCCTAATCCGGTTCTCTAATAACTCAGTTAGGTGCTGGTATAATGAAACCGCCCCGCAGACTGACATTTAGCAGATGATTATGTCTAAAGCAACTTTAAAGCAATTTAGTCGAGTCATTCATTTTATCTGGGCGTCGTGCTCCGGGGAGCATGAAACCATACGCTGGCATTGCTGGGACGGCTCAGATACTGCCTGCCAACCTGCCTGCCTGCCTGCCTGAATGCCTGCCTGCCTGCCTGCCTGCCTGCCTGCCAGCCTGCCTGCCTGCCCGCCTGCCTGCCCGCCCGCCTGCCTGCCTGCCCGCCTGCCTGCCCGCCCGCCTGCCTGCCCGCCCGCCTGCCTGCCCGCCTGCCCGCCTGCCTGCCTGCTCGGCTGGCTGGCAGGGTTTCTGGACGTTCGCTCCTCCCTGTATGTCAGTGTCATAAGCAGGAGTAGAGGGTTGAGGGGGGCTGGGGTGTCATAAGCAAGGGGTGGAGGCAGAGGCGATTCTAGTGTCAGTGGGGGCCCCCAAGCAAAAACCCTGCTATCGCTACTATGTTTCACTGTTTTTCACCATCTAGTAGCTCGGGGGCCCCAAGCGTCTGCCTGCCTAGCCTGGTGACAAGATGCGCCTCTGGGTGGAGGGTTGGGTGCGAGTGTGTGTGTGTGTGTGTGTGTGTGTGTGTGGCGGGGGTGGTGGTGGTGTGAGTCGGCGTCAAGGCGAAAGGCCATTTTTGACCAACTGCTACATTCCTCAACGATGCGGCGGTGTCGTATACAGGAGAAGTAATAACGGCAGAGTAATAACCATGGCATTTCAGTTATAGAGTTGACAGGCCGTGCCAGAGAGTTTTGCCATGTCAGTGTGTTGGGGGGTGTCAGTGTGTGTGTGTCAGTGTGTGTCAGTGTGTGTGTGTGTGTCTGTGTGTGTCAGTGTGTGTCAGTGTGTGTGTGTGTGTGTGTCTGTGTGTGTCAGTGTGTGTCTTCCCTATGTTGTCATTTAATACAAAAAGCTTAAAAGTTTTTCCTTTTTTTTATAAATTGAAGTTGAAAAAAAAACTTTTTTTGCCAAGTGTTGTATGTCTTGCTTGTACCAGAAAGCATAATTGGCTGGAAAATATAAAGTTGCCTTTAGTGAAATGTGAAAGCATGCAAAAAATGCATGATATAAAATTGTAAGATGCCAGTTTATGCTGCAGCATGTCACTATGCCTGCACAAATGTGTGTATATGTATGAGTAGGATGCAAACATGTATTATATCATGTATATATTTATGCCCTACACATCTATTATGTATACCCTGTATGCATATCGGTGTGGAGAAAGTGACATTTCGGAGCAGAGAGAGAGATAATTGAGTTGTTCACTGAATGTGAAGGCTCTGTATACAGAATACGTGTACATGTAGAAAACATGTGTGCAGGGACGCCGACAGTATTGGCCGGGCCCGGGGCAAAGTTATCTGAAAGGGCCCCCCACGCAACACATACAGTGTAATAATGAGGACCCAATTCTGGGCCCCTACTCTCCCTGGGCCCGGGACAACATACCTGTTTGTCCCCCCCTGTCGGCTGACCTGCCTGTGTGCATTTTCTTGTTTGTTTGTGTGTAAAATACACAGAGAGAAGTGGATGTAAGTCTGCATGTGTACATACACTGTAGTTTCCACGCGAACTGAGGGTGGAAATGGAGCACTTTTGTTACATTTGTCTGTGAGTGTTCACGGTTTCAGTATAAGTATATGCAGAGTATACAGTATTTTCTGTGTATGTCTGTTTGTATGCATATACTGTAGGCCTACTTCCTCCTGCATGTACTAAGTGTATGTGTAAGTATGGTTGCCGGTATGCATACTTACAGTGCACCGTTAGTGTGCATTCATAGTAGGCCTAATAAAAGACTCCACAGGTCTGTGTGTGTGTGTGTGTGTGTGTGTGTGTGTGTGTGTGTGTGTGTGTGTGTGTGTGTGTGTGTGTGTGTGTGTGTGTGTGTGTGTGTGTGTGTGTGTGTGTGTGTGTGTGTGTGTGTGTGTGTGTGTGTGTGCATGTGCGTGTGCGTGTTTGCGTGTGTGCGTGTGTATGTGTGTGCATGCATGTGGAACCGCTGCTGGTGTAAAGTTTTTTGTATGATATGCTGTCGCAGCGCACACACACACACACACACACACACCCCTACACACACAAACACACACCCCTACACACACAAACACACACCCCTACACACACACACACACACACCTCCACATCAGCTCTACCCACGGCAGCGGAGGGGCTAAGGCTGAATGTAATTATAGCACCACAGGTTAATGATGTCATTGATGAAGTGGCCAGAAAATTTCTGAAGCCTTGCAGGCACTTATCTCTCCTCTGGGGCCGCGGCACGCCGCCACACCGCCGCCTTGTAGGCCGAGATTGGCTTGAGGTGTCACTAATGAGGGAGAGGAGGAGGGCGGGCGGAGGAGAGGAGAGAGGAGGGGAGGGGAGAGGAGAGGAGAGGAGAGGAGAGGAGAGGAGAAGGAGAGGAGATGAGGAGTAGAGGAGGAGGAGAGAAGAGGAGGAGAGGAGAGGAGAGGAGAGGAGAGGAGAGGAGAGGAGAGGAGAGGAGAGGAGAGGAGAGGAGAATAGAGGGAGAGGGAGATGGAGAGGGAGAAGGAGAAGGAGAAGGAGAAGGAGAAGGAGAGGGGAGCCCAAGATTGGCTTGAGGTGTCACTAATGAGTGAGAGGAGGAGGGCGGGCGGAGGAGAGGAGAATAGAGGGAGAGGGAGAAGGAGAGGGAGAGGGAGTAGGGAGCCCCCATCAGAAGCGCATTCCTGTGTTGGGCCAAATGACAATCATTCGTCTTCATTTGGTGTGTGTGTATTGTGTGTGAGCGAGGGGGAAAAGAGGATATCAGAATTTCAGCATCCTGCCGCCGTGTGTCACAACAAACATGTTAGGACCTTCCAATCCCCTACTCCTCCTCCTCCTCCTCCACACACACACACACACACACACACACACACACACACACACACACACACACACACACACACACACACACACACACACACACACACACACACACACACACACACACACACACACACACACACACACATCAATAATTACCCACCATCACTATCCACCTCCACAGTCATCAACAACCAAGCCCCTTCCCACACACACACACACACACACACACACACACACACACACACACACACACACACACACACACACACACACACACACACACACACACACACACACACACACACACACACACACACACACACACACACAGGGAAGTCGCCAGTTGGGAACAAAAGGGTTCGTTGTCCTCCTTGGACCAGGGATGATACAGAAAAAAATACAGTAGCCTCTTACTGCAGATGAGGTCGCCGGCGGGCCTATTCACTATTTTCACTATAATTACTCAACTACATCATAACAACACTGCTATGACAGTACAGAGAGCCTTAAGTAACATATTAAGACATAGCCATTACAATGTCGGTGACAGTGGTTATAACATAAGCTCTGCGCAAAGAAAACAGCCTTTTCATTTTAAGCACCAAAAGCTTGGAATGACCTTCAAGCCACTCTAAATCTTGAAGTTCTTCCACCCATACATTCTTTGAAAGGCCTCTTAAAATTATCATTAATTTTCATACAATCATGCAAGTTTTTTTTCATTCATTGTTTACTGCCTGCTTTTTAGTTGTCTGTATATACCCAGTTGGGATGTTTATTTCTGTCTAGATGTGATTTAGCTGTGGTTTCTCTTCTCTCTCGTGTATTGTAGCGTAACTTTTTGAGCCGCTTTCTTGACCAGGTCTCCCCTGGCATAAGCGTTATTGGGTCAAAGACGTCCAACATGAAATTGTCCTTCTGTGCTAACGGATACTTTTGCTTACTGTAACTGTGAAAAACATGATTTTCATTTTTGAAAAGTGAATGCATGAAAGCCAAGACAAAAAAATAATTAAAAAAAAACCTTTTTTTTGCATTTACAGTAAGCAAAAGTATCCGTTACACTGAAGGACAATTTCATGTTGCACCTCTTTGAGTCTATTGTAACTCAATAAGACCACTTCCTGGTTAAATAAAGGTTAAAGGTGCACTGTGCAGGAAATGGTCAAAAAAAGGTACTGCAACTATGCTGCTCATTGAAACTGGGTTGCTTATTGCCAAATTTGATCTATTCATGAAAGTTTACTAAGTAATGAACAAAAAAATTCGAATATAGCCCAAGTACAGTCATTTTTGCAGCTAAAATTTCTATTTCTTGAAATTCAAAATGGCGGACCAAGATCCCTCTTTTCATGTATGAAAAGTGCAATTTCCCCAGTCATAATGAATACTTAGAATTTCATGCTGGTGGTAAGTATTCATGAAAAAGGTAACATTAGTGAATGGGTAGTATGAATTCTGGAAATAAACAACTAAAAATCTTACACAGTGCACCTTTAACTAATTTAGGTTAAATAGAAGGGCTTCCAAAGTGGGTCCTCGTTACATTGCATGTATTGAGTAGGGGGGGCCCTTTTGCATGTCTTTTCCCAGGCCCCGCCAAAGCTGTCAGCAGCCCTGCCCAGTGCCCACACACACAGACCACCTTCACCGCCCCCCTCAGCGCAACGCTCACACACACCAACACACCACCACCACTGACTGACACACTAAATCACACCTTCATCTTCCTTCCTTCATGCTCTAGAGATGGGATTTCTGGCTCTCTGACGGGATGCGGATCATAGTGGCTCGCTTCTTTCAAAGAGCCATTTAAAACAACTGTCTCTTTTGAACGATTTTTAATAATTTATTATTTAAGTTGTGATAGGCCACCGCTCATCTGTTTAGAAGGTGCAGGATTCAGTAAAAAATTCTGAATGAAAAGAAGACAATCCGCACACTTCAAGTCTGTTTTTGTGCAAATAAGCTTTACTTGACTTGCAAGCTTTCGGTCCTTAGACCTTCATCAGGCAGAGTCCTGAAGTGTGCGGATTGTCTTCTTTTTATACAACCATTTATTATTCAAAGTTATGAAGGTAGCATTTTTGACTCCACCTCTAGGTCATTATTGTCCACACA